>NC_063449.1:14799269-14906498 GCF_020379485.1 Brassica napus
TATCCTACTTTCAAATAAGGTGATCCCAGTTTTCCTGTTTGGAAAATTGACAACTTCTTCGTCATCTAATCAAACCAGGATGATCGCGATGTAAGAGAAGCATGATTTTGATACATAAAGTATGGAGAATCCTGAGGAAGTTGAATAAATCACTTAGGAGTTAGGCCAAGAAGCTATCTCCCTTTCAAATAAGGTTATCCCAGTTTTCCCTGTTTGGGATAGACAACTTCTTCGTCATTCTAATCAAACCAGGATGAATCGCGATGTAAGAAGCATGATTTTGATACATAAAATAGTGGAGAAGCAGCAGGAAGTTGAATAAATCTCATAGGAGTTAGGAGAAGAAGCTATCCCACTTTCAAATCAGGTGATCCCAGTTTTCCTGTTTGGCATATGAGAACTTCTTTGTCATTCTAATCAAACCAGGAAGAATCCGCGATGTAAGAAGCTTGATTTGATACATAAGTAATGGAGAATCAGCAGGAAGTGAATAAATCTCATAGGAGTTAGGATGAAAAGTTATCCCACTTTCAAATAAGGTGATCCCAGTTTTCCTGTTTGGGAATATGACAACTTCTTCTTCGTCATTCTAATCAAACCAAGATGAATCGCGATGTAAGAAGCTTGATTTTGATACATAAAGTAGTGGAGAATCAGCAGGAAGTGGAATAATCTCATAGGAGTTAGGATGAAGAAGCTATCCCACTTTCAAATAAGGGTGATCCCACAGTTTCCTGTTTGGGAATATGACACTTCTTCGTCATTCTAATCAACCAGGATGAATCGCGATGTAAAAAGCTGATTTTGATACATAAAGTAGTGGAGAATCCCCAGGAAGTTTAATAATCTCATAGGAGTTAGGATGAAGAAGCTTCCCACTTTCAAATGGTTATCCCGGTTTCCTGTTTGGGAATATGACAACTTCTACTTCTTCGTTCTAATCAAACCACGATGATCGCGATGTAAGAAGCATGATTTTGATACATAAAGTAGTGGAGAATCACAGGAAGTGGAATAAATCTCATAGAGTTAGGATGAAGAAGCTATCCCACTTTCAAACAGGTGATCCAGTTTTCCTGTTTGGGACTATGACAACTTCTTCGTTCATTCTAATCAAACCAGGATGAATCGCAATGTAAGAAGCTTGATTTGATACATAAAGTAGTGTAGAATCACTAGGAAGTGGAATAAATCTCATAGGAGTTAGGATGAAAGCTATCTCACTTTCAAATCAGGTGATCCCGGTTTTCCTGTTTGGGAATATGACAACTTCTTCGTCATTCTAATCAAAACAGGATGAATCGCGATGTAAGAAGCTTGATTGTGATACATAAGTAGTGGAGAATCGCCAGGAAGTTGAATAAATCTCTAGGAGTTAGGATGAAGAAGCTATCCCACTTCAAATAAGGTGATCCCAGTTTCCTGTTTGGGAAATGACAACTTCTTCGTCATTCTAATCAAAACAGGATGAATCATGATGTAAGAAGCTTGATTTTGATACATAAAGTAGTGGAGAATCAGCAGGAAGTGGAATAAATCTCTTAGGAGTTAGGATGAAGAAGCTATCCCACTTTCAAATAAGGTGATCCCAGTTTTCCTGTTTGGGAATATGACAACTTCTTCGTCATTCTAATCAAACCAGGATGAATCGCGATGTAAGAAGCTTGATTTTGATACATAAAGTAGTGTAAAATCACTAGGAATTGGAATAAATCTCATAGGAGTTAGGATGAAGAAGCTATCCCACTTTAATCAGGTGATCCCAGTTTCCTGTTTGGGAATATGACAACTTCTTCTTCGTCATTCTAATCAAACCAGGATGAATCGCGATGTAAGAAGCTTGATTTTGATACATAAAGTAGTGGAGAATCACCAGGAAGTTGAATAAATCTCTTAGGAGTTAGGATGAAGAAGCTATCCCACTTTCAAATAAGGTGATCCCAGTTTTCCTGTTTGGGAATATGACAACTTCTTCGTCATTCTAATCAAAACAGGATGAATCGCGATGTAAGAAGCTTGATTTAGATACATAAAGTAGTGGAGAATCACCAGAAGTGGAATAAATCTCTTAGGAGTTAGGATGAAGAAGCTATCCCACTTTCAATCAGGTGATCCCAGTTTCCTGTTTGGGAATATGACAACTTCTTCGTCTTCATTCTATTCTAATCAAACCAGATGAATCGCGATGTAAGAAGCTTGATTTTGATACATAAAGTAGTGGAGAATCACCCGGAGGTTGAATAAATCAATAGGAGTTAGGATGAAGAAGTTATCCCACTTTCAAATAAGGTGATCCCAGTTTTTCCTGTTTGGGAATATGACAACTTCTTCTTGTCATTCTAATCAAACCAGGATGAATCGCGATGTAAGAAGCTTGATTTGATACATAAAGTAGTGGAGAATCACCAGGAAGTTGAATAAACTCATAGGAGTTAGGATGAAGAAGCTATCCCACTTTCAAATAAGGTGATCCCAGTTTTCCGTTTGGGAATATGACAACTTCTTCGTCATTCTAATCAAACCAGGATGAATCGCGATGTAAGAAGCTTGATTTGGATACATAAAGTAGTGGAGAATCACCAGGAGGTTGAATAAATCATTAGGAGTTAGGATGAAGAAGCTATCCCACTTCAAATAAGGTGATCCGAGTTTTCCTGTTTGGGAATATGACAACTTCTTCGTCATTCTAATCAAACCAGGATGAATCGCGATGTAAGAAGCTTGATTTTGATACATAAAGTAGTGTAGAATCACCAGGAAGTGAATAAATCTCCTAGGAGTTAGGATGAAGAGCTTATCCCACTTTCAAATAAGGTGATCCCAGTTTTCCCTTTGGGAAATACAACTCTTCTTCGTCATTCTAATCAAACCAGGATGAATCGCGATGTAAAGCTTGATTTTGATACATAAAGTAGTGGAGAATCACCAGGAAGTTGAATAAATCTCTTAGGGAGTTAGGATGAAGAAGCTATCCCACTTTCAAATAAGGTGATCCCAGTTTTCCTGTTGGGAAATGACAACTTCTTCGTCATTCTAATCAAACCAGGATGAATCGCGATGTAAGAAGCTTGATTTTGATACATAAAGTAGTGGAGAATCACCAGGAAGTTGAATAAATCTCATAGGAGTTAGGATGAAGAAGCTATCCCCCACTTTCAAATAAGGTGATCCCAGTTTTCCCTGTTTGGGAAATGACAACTTCTTCGTCATTCTAATCAAACCAGGATGAATCGCGATGTAAGAAGCTTGATTTTGATACATAAAGTAGTGGAGAATCACAGGAAGTTGAATAAATCTCATAGGAGTTAGGATGAAGAAGCTATCCCACTTTCAAATAAGGTGATCCCAGTTTCCTGTTTGGGAATATGACAACTTCTTCGTCATTCTAATCAAAACAGGATGAATCGCGATGTAAGAAGCTTGATTTTGATACAAAAGTAGTGGAGAATCACTAGGAAGTTGATAAATCTCATAGGAGTTAGGATGAAGAAGCTATCCCACTTTCAAATAAGGTGATCCCAGTTTTCCTGTTTGGGAATATGACAACTTCTTCGTCATTCTAATCAACCAGGATGAATCGCGATGTAAGAGCTTGATTTTGATACATAAAGTAGTGGAGAATCCCAGGAAGTTGAATAAATCTCATAGGAGTTAGGATGAAGAAGCTATCCCACTTTCAAATAAGGTGATCCCATTTCCTGTTTGGGAATATGACAACTTCTTCGTCATTCTAATCAAACCAGGATGAATCGCGATGTAAGAAGCTTGATTTTGATACATAAAGTAGTGGAGAATCACCAGGAAGTTGAATAAATCTCATAGGAGTTAGGATGAAGAAGCTATCCCACTTTCAAATAGGTGATCCCAGTTTTCCTGTTTGGGAATATGACAACTTCTTCGTCATTCTAATCAAACCAGGATGAATCCGATGTAAGAAGCTTGATTTGATACATAAAGTAGTGGAGAATCACCAGGAAGTTGAATAAATCTCATAGGAGTTAGGATGAAGAAGCTATCCCACTTTCAAATAAGGTGATCCCAGTTTTCCTGTTTGGGAATATGACAACTTCTTCGTCATTCTAATCAAACCAGGATGAATCGCGATGTAAGAAGCTTGATTTGGATACATAAAGTAGTGGAGAATCACCAGGAAGTTGAATAAATCTCATAGGAGTTAGGATGAAGAAGCTATCCCACTTTCAAATAAGGTGATCCCAGTTTTCCTGTTTGGGAATATGACACTTCTTCTTCGTCATTCTAATCAAACAGGATGAATCGCGATGTAAGAAGCTTGATTTGATACATAAAGTAGTGGAGAATCACCAGGAAGTGAATAAATCTCATAGGAGTTAGGATGAAGAAGCTATCCCACTTTCAAATAAGGTGATCCCAGTTTTCCTGTTTGGGAATATGACAACTTCTTCGTCATTCTAATCAAACCAGGATGAATCGCGATGTAAGAAGCTTGATTTTGATACATAAAGTAGTGGAGAATCACCAGGAAGTTGAATAAATCTTAGGAGTTAGGATGAAGAAGCTATCCCACTTTCAAATAAGGTGATCCCAGTTTTCCTGTTTGGGAATATGACAACTTCTTCGTCATTCTAATCAAACCAGGATGAATCGCGATGTAAGAAGCTTGATTTTGATACATAAAGTAGTGGAGAATCACCAGGAGTTGAATAAATCTCTAGGAGTTAGGATGAAGAAGCTATCCCACTTTCAAATAAGGTGATCCCAGTTTTCCTGTTTGGGAATATGACAACTTCTTCGTCATTCTAATCAAACCAGGATGAATCGCGATGTAAGAAGCTTGATTTTGATACATAAAGTAGTGGAGAATCACCAGGAGGTTGAATAAATCTCATAGGAGTTAGGATGAAGAAGCTATCCCACTTTCAAATGAGGTGATCCCAGTTTTCCTGTTTGGGAATATGACAACTTCTTCGTCATTCTAATCAAACCAGGATGAATCGCGATGTAAGAAGCTTGATTTTGATACATAAAGTAGTGGAGAATCACCAGGAAGTGAATAAATCTCATAGGAGTTAGGATGAAGAAGCTATCCCACTTTCAAATAAGGTGATCCCAGTTTTCCTGTTTGGGAATATGACAACTTCTTCGTCATTCTAATCAAACCAGGATGAATCGCGATGTAAGAAGCTTGATTTTGATACATAAAGTAGTGGAGAATCACCAGGAAGTTGAATAAATCTCATAGGAGTTAGGATGAAGAAGCTATCCCACTTTCAAATAAGGTGATCCCAGTTTTCCTGTTTGGGAATATGACAACTTCTTCGTCATTCTAATCAAACCAGGATGAATCGCGATGTAAGAAGCTTGATTTTGATACATAAAGTAGTGGAGAATCACAGGAAGTGAATAAATCTCATAGGAGTTAGGATGAAGAAGCTATCCCACTTTCAAATAAGGTGATCCCAGTTTTCCTGTTTGGGAATATGACAACTTCTTCGTCATTCTAATCAAACCAGGATGAATCGCGATGTAAGAAGCTTGATTTTGATACATAAAGTAGTGGAGAATCACCAGGAAGTTGAATAAATCTCATATGAGTTAGGATGAAGAAACTATCCCACTTTCAAATATGGTGATCCCAGTTTTCCTGTTTGGGAATATGACAACTTCTTCGTCATTCTAATCAAGCCAGGATGAACAGCGATGTAAGAAGCTTGATTTTGATACATAAAGTAGTGGAGAATCACAGGAAGTTGAATAAATCTCATAGGAGTTAGGATGAAGAAGCTATCCCACTTTCAAATAAGGTGATCCCAGTTTTCCTGTTTGGGAATATGACAACTTCTTCGTCATTCTAATCAAACAGGATGAATCGCGATGTAAGAAGCTTGATTTTGATACATAAAGTAGTGGAGAATCACAGGAAGTGAATAAATCTCATAGGAGTTAGGATGAAGAAGCTATCCCACTTTCAAATCAGGTGATCCCAGTTTTCTGTTTGGGAATATGACAACTTCTTCGTCATTCTAATCAAACCAGGATGAATCGCGATGTAAGAAGCTTGATTTTGATACATAAAGTAGTGGAGAATCACCAGGAAGTTGAATAAATCATAGGAGTTAGGATGAAGAAGCTATCCCACTTTCAAATAGGTGATCCCAGTTTTCCTGTTTGGGAATATGACAACTTCTTCGTCATTCTAATCAAACCAGGATGAATCGCGATGTAAGAAGCTTGATTTTGATACATAAAGTAGTGGAGAATCACCAGGAAGTTGAATAAATCTCATAGGAGTTAGGATGAAGAAGTATCCCACTTTCAAATAAGGTGATCCCAGTTTTCCTGTTTGGGAATATGACAACTTTCTTCGTCATTCTAATCAAACCAGGATGAATCGCGATGTAAGAAGCTTGATTTGATACATAAAGTAGTGGAGAATCACCAGGAAGTTGAATAAATCTCATAGGAGTTAGGATGAAGAAGCTATCCCACTTTCAAATAAGGTGATCCCAGTTTTCCTGTTTGGGAATATGACAACTTCTTCGTCATTCTAATCAAACCAGGATGAATCGCGATGTAAGAAGCTTGATTTTGATACATAAAGTAGTGGAGAATCACAGGAAGTGAATAAATCTCATAGGAGTTAGGATGAAGAAGCTATCCCACTTTCAAATAAGGTGATCCCAGTTTTCCTGTTTGGGAATATGACAACTTCTTTCGTCATTCTAATCAAACCAGGATGAATCGCGATGTAAGAAGCTTGATTTGATACATAAAGTAGTGGAGAATCACCAGGAAGTTGAATAAATCTCATAGGAGTTAGGATGAAGAAGCTATCCCACTTTCAAATAAGGTGATCCCAGTTTTCCTGTTTGGGAATATGACAACTTCTTCGTCATTCTAATCAAACCAGGATGAATCGCGATGTAAGAAGCTTGATTTTGATACATAAAGTAGTGGAGAATCACCAGGAAGTTGAATAAATCTCATAGGAGTTAGGATGAAGAAGCTATCCCACTTTCAAATAAGGTGATCCCAGTTTTCCTGTTTGGGAATATGACAACTTCTTCGTCATTCTAATCAAACCAGGATGAATCGCGATGTAAGAAGCTTGATTTTGATACATAAAGTAGTGGAGAATCACCAGGAAGTGGAATAAATCTCATAGGAGTTAGGATGAAGAAGCTATCCCACTTTCAAATAGGTGATCCCAGTTTTCCTGTTTGGGAATATGACAACTTCTTCGTCATTCTAATCAAACCAATATGAATCGTGATGTAAGAAGCTTGATTTTGATACATAAAGTAGTGGAGAATCATTAGGAAGTTGAATAAATCTCATAGGAGTTAGGATGAAGAAGTTATATCCATTTCAAATAGGTGATCCCAGTTTTCCTGTTTGGGAATATGACAACTTCTTTGTCATTCTAATCAAACCAGGATGAATCGCGATGTAAGAAGCTTGATTTTGATACATAAAGTAGTGGAGAATCACCAGGAAGTTGAATAAATCTCATAGGAGTTAGGATGAAGAAGCTATCCCACTTTCAAATGGTGATCCCAGTTTTCCTGTTTGGGAATATGACAACTTCTTCGTCATTCTAATCAAACCAGGATGAATCGCGATGTAAGAAGCTTGATTTGATACATAAAGTAGTGGAGAATCACCAGGAAGTTGAATAAATCTCATAGGAGTTAGGATGAAGAAGCTATCCCACTTTCAAATAAGGTGATCCCAGTTTTCCTGTTTGGGAATATGACAACTTCTTCGTCATTCTAATCAAACCAGGATGAATCGCGATGTAAGAAGCTTGATTTGATACATAAAGTAGTGGAGAATCACTAGGAAGTTGAATAAATCTCATAGGAGTTAGGATGAAGAAGCTATCCCACTTTCAAATAAGGTGATCCCAGTTTTCCGTTTGGGAATATGACACTTCTTCTTCGTCATTCTAATCAAACCAGGATGAATCGCGATGTAAGAAGCTTGATTTTGATACATAAAGTAGTGGAGAATCACCAGGAAGTGAATAAATCTCATAGGAGTTAGGATGAAGAAGCTATCCCACTTTCAAATAAGGTGATCCCAGTTTCCTGTTTGGGAATATGACAACTTCTTCGTCATTCTAATCAAACCAGGATGAATCGCGATGTAAAGCTTGATTTTGATACATAAAGTAGTGGAGAATCACCAGGAAGTTGAATAAATCTCATAGGAGTTAGGATGAAGAAGCTATCCCACTTTCAAATAAGGTGATCCCAGTTTTCCTGTTTGGGAATATGACAACTTCTTCGTCATTCTAATCAAACCAGGATGAATCGCGATGTAAGAAGCTTGATTTTGATACATAAAGTAGTGGAGAATCACCAGGAAGTTGAATAAATCTCATAGGAGTTAGGATGAAGAAGCTATCCCACTTTCAAATCAGGGATCCCAGTTTTCCTGTTTGGGAATATGACAACTTCTTCGTCATTCTAATCAAACCAGGATGAATCGCGATGTAAGAAGCTTGATTTTGATACATAAAGTAGTGGAGAATCACCAGGAAGTGGAATAAATCTCATAGGAGTTAGGATGAAGAAGCTATCCCACTTTCAAATAAGGTGATCCCAGTTTTCCTGTTTGGGAATATGACAACTTCTTCGTCATTCTAATCAAACCAGGATGAATCGCGATGTAAGAAGCTTGATTTTGATACATAAAGTAGTGGAGAATCACCAGGAAGTGGAATAAATCTCATAGGAGTTAGGATGAAGAAGCTATCCCACTTTCAAATCAGGTGATCCCAGTTTTCCTGTTTGGGAATATGACAACTTCTTCGTCATTCTAATCAAACCAGGATAAATCGTGATGTAAGAAGCTTGCTTGTGATACATAAAGTAGTGGAGAATGACCAGGAAGATGAATAAATGTCATAGGAGTTAGGATGAAGAAGTTATCCTACTCTCAAATAAGGTGATCCCAGTTTTCCTGTTTGGGAATATGACAACTTCTTTCATTCTAATCAAAAGGATGAATCGCGATGTAAGAAGCTTGATTTGATACATAAAGTAGTGGAGAATCACCAGGAAGTTGAATAAATCTCATAGGAGTTAGGATGAAGAAGCTATCCCACTTTCAAATAAGGTGATCCCAGTTTCCTGTTTGGGAATATGACAACTTCTTCGTCATTCTAATCAAACCAGGATGAATCGCGATGTAAGAAGCTTGATTTTGATACATAAAGTAGTGGAGAATCATCAGAAGTGAATAAATCTCATAGGAGTTAGGATGAAGAAGCTATCCCACTTTCAAATAAGGTGATCCCAGTTTCCCTGTTTGGGAATATGACAACTTCTTCGTCATTCTAATCAAACCAGGATGAATCGCGATGTAAGAAGCTTGATTTTGATACATAAAGTAGTGGAGAATCACCAGGAAGTTGAATAAATCTCATAGGAGTTAGGATGAAGAAGCTATCCCACTTTCAAATAAGGTGATCCCAGTTTTCCTGTTTGGGAATATGACAACTTCTTCGTCATTCTAATCAAACCAGGATGAATCGCGATGTAAGAAGCTTGATTTTGATACATAAAGTAGTGGAGAATCACCAGGAAGTGGAATAAATCTCATAGGAGTTAGGATGAAGAAGCTATCCCACTTTCAAATAAGGTGATCCCAGTTTTCCTGTTTGGGAATATGACAACTTCTTCGTCATTCTAATCAAACCAGGATGAATCGCGATGTAAAAAGCTTGATTTTGATACATAAAGTAGTGGAGAATCCCCAGGAAGTTGAATAAATCTCATAGGAGTTAGGATGAAGAAGCTATCCCACTTTCAAATATGGTTATCCCGGTTTTCCTGTTTGGGAATATGACAACTTCTTCGTCATTCTAATCAAACCAGGATGAATCGCGATGTAAGAAGCTTGATTGTGATACATAAAGTAGTGGAGAATCACCAGGAAGTTGAATAAATCTCATAGGAGTTAGGATGAAGAAGATCCCACTTTCAAATAAGGTGATCCCAGTTTTCCTGTTTGGGAATATGACAACTTCTTCGTCATTCTAATCAAACCAGGATGAATCGCGATGTAAGAAGCTTGATTTTGATACATAAAGTAGTGGAGAATCACCAGGAAAGTGGAATAAATCTCATAGGAGTTAGGATGAAGAAGCTATCCCACTTTCAAATAAGGTGATCCCAGTTTCCTGTTTGGGAATATGACAACTTCTTCGTCATTCTAATCAAACCAGGATGAATCGCGATGTAAGAAGCTTGATTTGATACATAAAGTAGTGGAGAATCACCAGGAAGTGGAATAAATCTCATTGGAGTTAGGATGAAGAAGCTATCCCACTTTCAAATAAGGTGATCCGAGTTTTCCTGTTTGGGAATATGACAACTTCTCTGTCATTCTAATCAAACCAGGATGAATCGCGATGTAAGAAGCTTGATTTTGATACATAAAGTAGTGGAGAATCACCAGGAAGTTGAATAAATCTCATAGGAGTTAGGATGAAGAAGCTATCCCACTTTCAAATAAGGTGATCCCAGTTTTCCTGTTTGGGAATATGACAACTTCTTCGTCATTCTAATCAAACCAGGATGAATCGCGATGTAAGAAGCTTGATTTTGATACATAAAGTAGTGGAGAATCACCAGGAAGTGAATAAATCTCATAGGAGTTAGGATGAAGAAGCTATCCCACTTTCAAATAAGGTGATCCCAGTTTTCCTGTTTGGGAATATGACAACTTCTTCGTCATTCTAATCAAACCAGGATGAATCGCGATGTAAGAAGCTTGATTTTGATACATAAAGTAGTGGAGAATCACTAGGAAGTTGAATAAATCTCATAGGAGTTAGGATGAAGAAGCTATCCCACTTTCAAATCAGGTGATCCCAGTTTTCCTGTTGTTTGGGAATATGACAACTTCTTCGTCATTCTAATCAAACCAGGATGAATCGCGATGTAAGAAGCTTGATTTGATACATAAAGTAGTGGAGAATCACCAGGAAGTTGAATAAATCTCATAGGAGTTAGGATGAAGAAGCTATCCCACTTTCAAATAAGGTGATCCCAGTTTTCCTGTTTGGGAATATGACAACTTCTTCGTCATTCTAATCAACCAGGATGAATCGCGATGTAAGAAGCTTGATTTTGATACATAAAGTAGTGGAGAATCACCAGGAAGTTGAATAAATCTCATAGGAGTTAGGATGAAGAAGCTATCCCACTTTCAAATAAGGTGATCCCAGTTTTCTGTTTGGGAATATGACAACTTCTTTGTCATTCTAATCAAACCAGGATGAATCGCGATGTAAGAAGCTTGATTTGATACATAAAGTAGTGGAGAATCACCAGGAAGTTGAATAAATCTCATAGGAGTTAGGATGAAGAAGCTATCCCACTTTCAAATAAGGTGATCCCAGTTTTCCTGTTTGGGAATATGACAACTTCTTCGTCATTCTAATCAAACCAGGATGAATCGCGATGTAAGAAGCTTGATTTTGATACATAAAGTAGTGTAAAATCACCAGGAAGTGGAATAAATCTCTTAGGAGTTAGGATGAAGAAGCTATCCCACTTTCAAATAAGGTGATCTCAGTTTTCCTGTTTGGGAATATGACAACTTCTTCGTCATTCTAATTAAACCAGGATGAATCGCGATGTAAGAAGCTTGATTTGTGATACATAAAGTAGTGGAGAATCACCAGGAAGTGGAATAAATCTCATAGGAGTTAGGATGAAGAAGCTATCCCACTTCAAATCAGGTGATCCCAGTTTTCTTGTTTGGGAATATGACAACTTCTTTGTCATTCTAATCAAACCAGGATGAATCGCGATGTAAGAAGTTTGATTGTGATACATAAAGTAGTGGATGAAGAAGCTATCCTACTTTCAAATATGGTGATCCCAGTTTTCCTGTTTGGGACTATGACAACTTCTTCGTCATTCTAATCAAACCAGGATGAATCGCGATGTAAGAAGCTTGATTTTGATACATAAAGTAGTGGAGAATCACCAGGAAGTGGAATAAATCTCATAGGAGTTAGGATGAAGAAGCTATCCCACTTTCAAATAAGGTGATCCCAGTTTTCCTGTTTGGGAATATGACAACTTCTTCGTCATTCTAATCAAACCAGGATGAATCGCGATGTAAGAAGCTTGATTTTGATACATAAAGTAGTGGAGAATCACCAGGAAGTTGAATAAATCTCATAGGAGTTAGGATGAAGAAGCTATCCCACTTTCAAATAAGGTGATCCCAGTTTTCCTGTTTGGGAATATGACAACTCCTTCGTCATTCTAATCAAACCAGGATGAATCGCGATGTAAGAAGCTTGATTTTGATACATAAAGTAGTGGAGAATCACCAGGAAGTGGAATAAATCTCATAGGAGTTAGGATGAAGAACCTATCCCACTTTCTAATCAGGAGATCCCAGTTTTCTTGTTTGGGAATATGACAACTTCTTTGTCATTCTAATCAAACCAGGAAGAATCACTAGGAAGTTGAATAAATCTCATAGGAGTTAGGATGAAGAAGCTATCCCACTTTCAAATAAGGTGATCCCAGTTTTCCTGTTTGGGAATATGACAACTTCTTCGTCATTCTAATCAAACCAGGATGAATCGCGATGTAAGAAGCTTGATTTTGATACATAAAGTAGTGGAGAATCACCAGGAAGTTGAATAAATCTCATAGGAGTTAGGATGAAGAAGCTATCCCACTTTCAAATAAGGTGATCCCAGTTTTCCTGTTTGGGAATATGACAACTTCTTCGTCATTCTAATCAAACCAGGATGAATCGCGATGTAAGAAGCTTGATTTTGATACAAAAAGTGGTGGAGAATCTCAGGAAGTGGAATAAATCTCATAGGAGTTAGGATGAAGAAGCTATCCCACTTTCAAATCAGGTGATCCCAGTTTTCCTGTTTGGGAATATGACAACTTCTTCGTCATTCTAATCAAACCAGGATGAATCGCGATGTAAGAAGCTTGATTTTGATACATAAAGTAGTGGAGAATCACCAGGAAGTGGAATAAATCTCATAGGAGTTAGGATGAAGAAGCTATCCCACTTTCAAATCAGGTGATCCCAGTTTTCCTGTTTGGGAATATGACAACTTCTTCGTCATTCTAATCAAACCAGGATGAATCGCGATGTAAGAAGCTTGATTTTGATACATAAAGTAGTGGAGAATCACCAGGAAGTTGAATAAATCTCTTAGGAGTTAGGATGAAGAAGCTATCCCACTTTCAAATAAGGTGATCCCAGTTTTCCTGTTTGGGAATATGACAACTTCTTCGTCATTCTAATCAAACCAGGATGAATCGCGATGTAAGAAGCTTGATTTTGATACATAAAGTAGTGGAGAATCACTAGGAAGTGGAATAAATCTCATAGGAGTTAGGATGAAGAAGCTATCCCACTTTCAAATAAGGTGATCCGAGTTTTCCTGTTTGGGAATATGACAACTTCTTCGTCATTCTAATCAAACCAGGATGAATCGCGATGTAAGAAGCTTGATTTTGATACATAAAGTAGTGGAGAATCACCAGGAAGTTGAATAAATCATAGGAGTTAGGATGAAGAAGCTATCCCACTTTCAAATAAGGTGATCCCAGTTTTCCTGTTTGGGAATATGACAACTTCTTCGTCATTCTAATCAAACCAGGATGAATCGCGATGTAAGAAGCTTGATTTGATACATAAAGTAGTGGAGAATCACCAGGAAGTTGAATAAATCTCATAGGAGTTAGGATGAAGAAGCTATCCCACTTTCAAATAAGGTGATCCCAGTTTTCCTGTTTGGGAATATGACAACTTCTTCGTCATTCTAATCAAACAGGATGAATCGCGATGTAAGAAGCTTGATTTTGATACATAAAGTAGTGGAGAATCAGCAGGAAGTGGAATAAATCTCATAGGAGTTAGGATGAAGAAGCTATCCCACTTTCAAATAAGGTGATCCCAGTTTTCCTGTTTGGGAATATGACAACTTCTTCGTCATTCTAATCAAACCAGGATGAATCGCGATGTAAGAAGCTTGATTTTGATACATAAAGTAGTGGAGAATCACTAGGAAGTGGAATAAATCTCATAGGAGTTAGGATGAAGAAGCTATCCCACTTTCAAATCAGGTGATCCCAGTTTTCCTGTTTGGGAATATGACAACTTCTTCGTCATTCTAATCAAACCAGGAAGAATCACTAGGAAGTTGAATAAATCTCATAGGAGTTAGGATGAAGAAGCTATCCCACTTTCAAATAAGGTGATCCCAGTTTTCCTGTTTGGGAATATGACAACTTCTTCGTCATTCTAATCAAAACAGGATGAATCGCGATGTAAGAAGCTTGATTTTGATACGTAAAGTAGTGGAGAATCACTAGGAAGTGGAATAAATCTCATTGGAGTTAGGATGAAGAAGCTATCCCACTTTCAAATAAGGTGATCCCAGTTTTCCTGTTTGGGAATATGACAACTTCTTCGTCATTCTAATCAAACCAGGATGAATCGCGATGTAAGAAGCTTGATTTTGATACATAAAGTAGTGGAGAATCAGCAGGAAGTGGAATAAATCTCATAGGAGTTAGGATGAAGAAGCTATCCCACTTTCAAATCAGGTGATCCCAGTTTTCCTGTTTGGGAATATGACAACTTCTTCGTCATTCTAATCAAACCAGGATGAATCGCGATGTAAGAAGCTTGATTTTGATACATAAAGTAGTGGAGAATCATAGGAAGTGGAATAAATCTCATAGGAGTTAGGATGAAGAAGCTATCCCACTTTCAAATCAGGTGATCCCAGTTTTCCTGTTTGGGAATATGACAACTTCTTTGTCATTCTAATCAAACCAGGATGAATCGCGATGTAAGAAGCTTGATTTTGATACATAAAGTAGTGGAGAATCACCAGGAAGTTGAATAAATCTCATAGGAGTTAGGATGAAGAAGCTATCCCACTTTCAAATAAGGTGATCCCAGTTTTCCTGTTTGGGAATATGACAACTTCTCCGTCATTCTAATCAAACCAGGATGAATCGCGATGTAAGAAGCTTGATTTTGATACATAAAGTAGTGGAGAATCACTAGGAAGTGGAATAAATCTCATAGGAGTTAGGATGAAGAAGCTATCCCACTTTCAAATAAGGTGATCCCAGTTTTCCTGTTTGGGAATATGACAACTTCTTCGTCATTCTAATCAAACCAGGATGAATCGCGATGTAAGAAGCTTGATTTTGATACATAAAGTAGTGGAGAATCACCCGGAGGTTGAATAAATCTCTTAGGAGTTAGGATGAAGAAGCTATCCCACTTTCAAATAAGGTGATCCCAGTTTTCCTGTTTGGGAATATGACAACTTCTTCGTCATTCTAATCAAACCAGGATGAATCGCGATGTAAGAAGCTTGATTTTGATACATAAAGTAGTGGAGAATCACCAGGAAGTTGAATAAATCTCTTAGGAGTTAGGATGAAGAAGCTATCCCACTTTCAAATAAGGTGATCCCAGTTTTCCTGTTTGGAAATTGACAACTTCTTCGTCATTCTAATCAAACCAGGATGAATCGCGATGTAGGAAGCTTGATTTTGATACATAAAGTAGTGGAGAATCACGAGGAGGTTGAATAAATCACTTAGGAGTTAGGATGAAGAAGCTATCCCACTTTCAAATAAGGTGATCCCAGTTTTCCTGTTTGGGAATATGACAACTTCTTCGTCATTCTAATCAAACCAGGATGAATCGCGATGTAAGAAGCTTGATTTTGATACATAAAGTAGTGGAGAATCACCAGGAAGTGGAATAAATCTCATAGGAGTTAGGATGAAGAAGCTATCCCACTTTCAAATCAGGTGATCCCAGTTTTCCTGTTTGGGAATATGACAACTTCTTCGTCATTCTAATCAAACCAGGATGAATCGCGATGTAAGAAGCTTGATTTTGATACATAAAGTAGTGGAGAATCAGCAGGAAGTGGAATAAATCTCATAGGAGTTAGGATGAAGAAGCTATCCCACTTTCAAATAAGGTGATCCCAGTTTTCCTGTTTGGGAATATGACAACTTTTTCGTCATTCTAATCAAACCAGGATGAATCGCGATGTAAGAAGCTTGATTTTGATACATAAAGTAGTGGAGAATCACTAGGAAGTGGAATAAATCTCATAGGAGTTAGGATGAAGAAGCTATCCCACTTTCAAATCAGGTGATCCCAGTTTTCCTGTTTGGGAATATGACAACTTCTTCGTCATTCTAATCAAACCAGGATGAATCGCGATGTAAGAAGCTTGATTTTGATACATAAAGTAGTGGAGAATCACCAGGAAGTTGAATAAATCTCTTAGGAGTTAGGATGAAGAAGCTATCCCACTTTCAAATAAGGTGATCCCAGTTTTCCTGTTTGGGAATATGACAACTTCTTCGTCATTCTAATCAAACCAGGATGAATCGCGATGTAAGAAGCTTGATTTTGATACATAAAGTAGTGGAGAATCACCAGGAAGTTGAATAAATCTCTTAGGAGTTAGGATGAAGAAGCTATCCCACTTTCAAATAAGGTGATCCCAGTTTTCCTGTTTGGGAATATGACAACTTCTTCGTCATTCTAATCAAACCAGGATGAATCGCGATGTAAGAAGCTTGATTTAGATACATAAAGTAGTGGAGAATCAGCAGGAAGTGGAATAAATCTCTTAGGAGTTAGGATGAAGAAGCTATCCCACTTTCAAATCAGGTGATCCCAGTTTTCCTGTTTGGGAATATGACAACTTCTTCGTCATTCTAATCAAACCAGGATGAATCGCGATGTAAGAAGCTTGATTTTGATACATAAAGTAGTGGAGAATCACAGGAAGTGGAATAAATCTCATAGGAGTTAGGATGAAGAAGCTATCCCAATGGTGATCAGTTTTCCTGTTTGGGAATATGACAACTTCTTCGTCATTCTAATCAAACCAGGATGAATCGCGATGTAAGAAGCTTGATTTTGATACATAAAGTAGTGGAGAATCACCAGGAAGTTGAATAAATCTCTTAGGAGTTAGGATGAAGAAGCTATCCCACTTTCAAATAAGGTGATCCCAGTTTTTCTGTTTGGGAATATGACAACTTCTTCGTCATTCTAATCAAACCAGGATGAATCGCGATGTAAGAAGCTTGATTTTGATACATAAAGTAGTGGAGAATATTTAGGAAGTGGAATAAATCTCTTAGGAGTTAGGATGAAGAAGCTATCCCACTTTCAAATCAGGTGATCCCAGTTTTCCTGTTTGGGAATATGACAACTTCTTTGTCATTCTAATCAAACCAGGATGAATCGCGATGTAAGAAGCTTGATTTTGATACATAAAGTAGTGGAGAATCAGCAGGAAGTGGAATAAATCTCATAGGAGTTAGGATGAAGAAGCTATCCCACTTTCAAATAAGGTGATCCCAGTTTTCCTGTTTGGGAATATGACAACTTCTTCGTCATTCTAATCAAACCAGGATGAATCGCGATGTAAGAAGCTTGATTTTGATACATAAAGTAGTGGAGAATCACTAGGAAGTGGAATAAATCTCATAGGAGTTAGGATGAAGAAGCTATCCCACTTTCAAATCAGGTGATCCCGGTTTTCTTGTTTGGGAATATGACAACTTCTTTGTCATTCTAATCAAACCAGGATGAATCGCGATGTAAGAAGCTTGATTGTGATACATAAAGTAGTGGAGAATCACCAGGAAGTTGAATAAATCTCTTAGGAGTTAGGATGAAGAAGCTATCCCACTTTCAAATAAGGTGATCCCAGTTTTCCTGTTTGGGAATATGACAACTTCTTCGTCATTCTAATCAAACCAGGATGAATCGCGATGTAAGAAGCTTGATTTTGATACATAAAGTAGTGGAGAATCAGCAGGAAGTGGAATAAATCTCATAGGAGTTAGGATGAAGAAGCTATCCCACTTTCAAACAAGGTGATCCCAGTTTTCCTGTTTGGGACTATGACAACTTTTTCGTCATTCTAGTCAAACCAGGATTAATTGCGATGTATAAAGCTTGATTTTGATACATAAAGTAGTGGAGAATCACTAGGAAGTGGAATAAATCTCATAGGAGTTAGGATGAAGAAGCTATCCCACTTTCTAATCAGGATATCCCAGTTTTCCTGTTTGGGAATATGACAACTTCTTTGTCATTCTAATCAAACCAGGATGAATCGCGATGTAAGAAGCTTGATTTTGATACATAAAGTAGTGGAGAATCACCAGGAAGTTGAATAAATCTCTTAGGAGTTAGGATGAAGAAGCTATCCCACTTTCAAATAAGGTGATCCCAGTTTTCCTGTTTGGGAATATGACAACTTCTTCGTCATTCTAATCAAACCAGGATGAATCGCGATGTAAGAAGCTTGATTTTGATACATAAAGTAGTGGAGAATCACGAGGAGGTTGAATAAATCACTTAGGAGTTAGGATGAAGAAGCTATCCCACTTTCAAATAAGGTGATCCCAGTTTTCCTGTTTGGGAATATGACAACTTCTTCGTCATTCTAATCAAACCAGGATGAATCGCGATGTAAGAAGCTTGATTTTGATACATAAAGTAGTGGAGAATCAGCAGGAAGTGGAATAAATCTCTTAGGAGTTAGGATGAAGAAGCTATCCCACTTTCAAATCAGGTGATCCCAGTTTTCCTGTTTGGGAATATGACAACTTCTTTGTCATTCTAATCAAACCAGGATGAATCGCGATGTAAGAAGCTTGATTTTGATACATAAAGTAGTGGAGAATCAGCAGGAAGTGGAATAAATCTCATAGGAGTTAGGATGAAGAAGCTATCCCAGTGGTGATATCAGTTTTCCTGTTTGGGAATATGACAACTTCTTCGTCATTCTAATCAAACCAGGATGAATTGCGATGTAAGAAGCTTGATTTTGATACATAAAGTAGTGGAGAATCACCAGGAAGTTGAATAAATCTCTTAGGAGTTAGGATGAAGAAGCTATCCCACTTTCAAATAAGGTGATCCCAGTTTTTCTGTTTGGGAATATGACAACTTCTTCGTCATTCTAATCAAACCAGGATGAATCGCGATGTAAGAAGCTTGATTTTGATACATAAAGTAGTGGAGAATATTTAGGAAGTGGAATAAATCTCTTAGGAGTTAGGATGAAGAAGCTATCCCACTTTCAAATCAGGTGATCCCAGTTTTCCTGTTTGGGAATATGAGAACTTCTTTGCCATTCTAATCAAACCAGGAAGAATCGCGATGTAAGAAGCTTGATTTTGATACATAAAGTAGTGGAGAATCAGCAGGAAGTGGAATAAATCTTATAAGAGTTAGGATGAAGAAGCTATCCCACTTTCAAATAAGGTGATCCCAGTTTTCCTGTTTGGGACTATGACAACTTCTTCGTCATTCTAATCAAACCAGGATTAATTGCGATGTAAGAAGCTTGATTTTGATACATAAAGTAGTGTAGAATCACTAGGAAGTGGAATAAATCTCATAGGAGTTAGGATGAAGAAGCTATCCCACTTTCTAATCAGGAGATCCCGATTTTCTTGTTTGGGAATATGACAACTTCTTTGTCATTCTAATCAAACCAGGATGAATCGCGATGTAAGAAGCTTGATTGTGATACATAAAGTAGTGGAGAATTACCAGGAAGTTGAATAAATCTCTTAGAAGTTAGGATGAAGAAGCTATCCCACTTTCAAATAAGGTGATCCCAGTTTTCCTGTTTGGGAATATGACAACTTCTTCGTCATTCTAATCAAACCAAGATGAATCGCGAAGTAAGAAGCTTGATTTTGATACATAAAGTAGTGGAGAATCACTAGGAAGTGGAATAAATCTCATAGGAGTTAGGATGAAGAAGCTATCCCACTCTCAAATAAGGTGATCCCAGTTTTCCTGTTTGGGAATATGACAACTTCTTCGTCATTCTAATCAAACCAGGATGAATCGCGATGTATGAAGCTTGATTTTGATACATAAAGTAGTGGAGAATCACGAGGAGGTTGAATAAATCATTTAGGAGTTAGGATGAAGAAGCTATCCCACTTTCAAATAAGGTGATCCCAGTTTTCCTGTTTGGGAATATGACAATTTCTTCGTCATTCTAATCAAACCAGGATGAATCGCTATGTAAGAAGCTTGATTTTGATACATAAAGTAGTGGAGAATATTTTGGAAGTGTAATAAATCTCTTAGGAATTAGGATGAAGAAGCTATCCCACTTTCAAATCAGGTGATCCCAGTTTTCCTGTTTGAGAATATGAGAACTTCTTTGTCATTCTAATCAAACCAGGAAGAATCGCGATGTAAGAAGCCTGATTTTGATACATAAAGTAGAGGAGAATCAGTAGGAAGTTGAATAAATCTCATAGGAGTTAGGATGAAGAAGCTATCCCACTTTCAAATAAGGTGATCTCAGTTTTCCTGTTTGGGAATATGACAACTTCTTCGTCATTCTAATTAAACCAGGATGAATTGCGATGTAAGAAGCTTGATTTTGATACATAAAGTAGTGTAGAATCACCAGGAAGTTGAATAAATCTCTTAGGAGTTAGGATGAAGAAGCTATCCCACTTTCAAATAAGGTGATCCCAGTTTTCCTGTTTGGGAATATGACAACTTCTCCGTCATTCTAATCAAACCAGGATGAATCACGATGTAAGAAGCTTGATTTTGATACATAAAGTAGTGGAGAATCACTAGGAAGTGGAATAAATCTCATAGGAGTTAGGATGAAGAAGCTATCCCACTTTCAAATCAGGTGATCCCAGTTTTCCTGTTTGGGAATATGACAAGTTCTTCGTCATTCTAATCAAACCAGGATGAATTGCGATGTAAGAAGCTTGATTTTGATACGTAAAGTAGTGTAAAATCACTAGAAATTGGAATAAATCTCATAGGAGTTAGGATGAAGAAGCTATCCCACTTTCTAATCAGGAGATCCCAGTTTTCTTGTTTGGGAATATGACAACTTCTTTGTCATTCTAATCAAAGCAGGATGAATCGCGATGTGTGAAGCTTGATTTTGATACATACAGTAGTGGAGAATCACGAGGAGGTTGAATAAATCACTTAGGAGTTAGGATGAAGAAGCTATCCTACTTTCAAATATGGTGATCCCAGTTTTCCTGTTTGGGACTATGACAACTTCTTCGTCATTCTAATCAAACCAGGATTAATTGCGATGTAAGAAGCTTGATTTTGATACATAAAGTAGTGTAGAATCACTAGGAAGTGGAATAAATCTCATAGGAGTTAGGATGAAGAAGCTATCTCACTTTCTAATCAGGAGATCCCGGTTTTCTTGTTTGGGAATATGACAACTTCTTTGTCAATCTAATCAAACCAGGATGAATCGCGATGTAAGAAGCTTGATTGTGATACATAAAGTAGTGGAGAATCACCAGGAAGTTGAATAAATCTCTTAGGAGTTAGGATGAAGAAGCTATCCCACTTTCAAATAAGGTGATCCCAGTTTTCCTGTTTGGGACTATGACAACTTCTTCGTCATTCTAATCAAACCAGGATTAATTGTGATGTAAGAAGCTTGATTTTGATACATAAAGTAGTGGAGAATCAATAGGAAGTGGAATAAATCTCAAAGGAGTTAGGATGAAAAAGCTATCCCACTTTCTAATCAGGAGATCCCAGTTTTCATGTTTGGGAATAAGACAACTTTTTTGTCATTCTAATCAAACCAGGATGAATCACGATGTAAGAAGCTTGATTTTGATACGTAAAGCAGTGGAGAATCACCAGGAAGTTGAATAAATCTCTTAGGAGTTAGGATGAAGAAGCTATCCCACTTTCAAATAAGGTGATCCCAGTTTTCCTGTTTGGGAATATGACAACTTCTCCGTCATTCTAATCAAACGAGGATGAATCACGATGTAAGAAGCTTGATTTTGATACATAAAGTAGTGGAGAATCACTAGGAAGTGGAATAAATCTCATAGGAGTTAGGATGAAGAAGCTATCCAACTTTCAAATAAGGTGATCCCAGTTTTCCGGTTTGGGAATATGAAAACTTCTTCGTCATTCTAATCAAACCAGGATGAATCGCGATGTAAGAAGCTTGATTTTGATACATAAAGTGGTGGAGAATCACCCGGAGGTTGAATAAATCACTTAGGAGTTAGGATGAAGAAGCTATCCCACTTCAAATAAGGTGATCCGAGTTTTCCTGTTTGGGAAATTGACAACTTCTTCGTCATTCTAATCAAACCAGGATGAATCGCGATGTAAGAAGCTTGATTTTGATACATAAAGTAGTGGAGAATCACCAGGAGGTTGAATAACTCACTTAGGAGTTAGGATGAAGAAGCTATCCCACTTTCAAATAAGGTGTTCCCAGTTTTCCTGTTTGGGAAATTGACAACTTCTTCGTCATTCTAATCAAACCAGGATGAATCGCGATGTATGAAGCTTGATTTTGATACATAAAGTAGTGGAGAATCACGAGGAGGTTGAATAAATCACTTAGGAGTTAGGATGAAGAAGCTATCCCACTTTCAAATAAGGTGATCCCAGTTTTTCTGTTTGGGAATATGACAACTTCTTCGTCATTCTAATCAAACCAGGATGAATCGCGATGTACGAAGCTTGATTTTGATACATAAAGTAGTGGAGAATCACGAGGAGGTTGAATAAATCACTTAGGAGATAGGATGAAGAAGCTATCCCACTTTCAAATAAGGTGATCCCAGTTTTTCTGTTTGGGAATATGACAACTTCTTCGTCATTCTAATCAAACCAGGATGAATCTCTATGTAAGAAGCTTGATTTTGATACATAAAGTAGTGGAGAATATTTAGGAAGTGGAATAAATCTCTTAGGAGTTAGGATGAAGAAGCTATCCCACTTTCAAATCAGGTGATCCCAGTTTTCCTGTTTGAGAATATGAGAACTTCTTTGTCATTCTAATCAAACCAGGAAGAATCGCGATGTAAGAAGCCTGATTTTGATACATAAAGTAGAGGAGAATGAGCAGGAAGTGGAATAAATCTCATAGGAGTTAGGATGAAGAAGCTATCCCAGTGGTGATATCAGTTTTCCTGTTTGGGAATATGACAACTTCTTCGTCATTCTAATTAAACCAGGATGAATTGCGATGTAAGAAGCTTGATTTTGATACATAAAGTAGTGTAGAATCACCAGGAAGTTGAATAAATCTCTTAGGAGTTAGGATGAAGAAGCTATCCCACTTTCAAATAAGGTGATCCCAGTTTTCCTGTTTGGGAATATGACAACTTCTTCGTCATTCTAATCAAACCAGGATGAATCGCGATGTAAGAGGCTTGATTTTGATACATAAAGTAGTGGAGAATATTTAGGAAGTGGAATAAATCTCTTAGGAGTTAGGATGAAGAAGCTATCCCACTTTCAAATCAGGTGATCCCAGTTTTCCTGTTTGAGAATATGAGAACTTCTTTGCCATTCTAATCAAACCAGGAAGAATCGCGATGTAAGAAGCTTGATTTTGATACATAAAGTAGTGGAGAATCAGCAGGAAGTGGAATAAATCTTATAAGGGTTAGGATGAAGAAGCTATCTCAATTTCAAATAAGGTGATCCCAGTTTTCCTGTTTGGGACTATGACAACTTCTTCGTCATTCTAATCAAACCAGGATTAATTGCGATGTAAGAAGCTTGATTTTGATACATAAAGTAGTGTAAAATCACTAGGAAGTGGAATAAATCTCATAGGAGTTAGGATGAAGAAGCTATCTCAGTTTCTAATCAGGAGATCCCGATTTTCTTGTTTGGGAATATGACAACTTCTTTGTCATTCTAATCAAACCAGGATGAATCGCGATGTAAGAAGCTTGATTTTGATACATAAAGTAGTGGAGAATCACTAGGAAGTGGAATAAATCTCATAGGAGTTAGGATGAAGAAGCTATCCCACTTTCAAATAAGGTGATCCCAGTTTTCCTGTTTGGGAATATGACAACTTCTTCGTCATTCTAATCAAAGCAGGATGAATCGCGATGTATGAAGCTTGATTTTTATACATAAAGTAGTGGAGAATCACGAGGAGGTTGAATAAATCATTTAGGAGTTAGGATGAAGAAGCTATCCCAGTGGTGATATCAGTTTTCCTGTTTGGGAATATGACAACTTCTTCGTCATTCTAATTAAACCAGGATGAATTGCGATGTAAGAAGCTTGATTTTGATACATAAAGTAGTGTAGAATCACCAGGAAGTTGAATAAATCTCTTAGGAGTTAGGATGAAGAAGCTATCCCACTTTCAAATAAGGTGATCCCAGTTTTCCTGTTTGGGAATATGACAACTTCTTCGTCATTCTAATCAAACCAGGATGAATCGCGATGTAAGAGGCTTGATTTTGATACATAAAGTAGTGGAGAATATTTAGGAAGTGGAATAAATCTCTTAGGAGTTAGGATGAAGAAGCTATCCCACTTTCAAATCAGGTGATCCCAGTTTTCCTGTTTGAGAATATGAGAACTTCTTTGCCATTCTAATCAAACCAGGAAGAATCGCGATGTAAGAAGCTTGATTTTGATACATAAAGTAGTGGAGAATCAGCAGGAAGTGGAATAAATCTTATAAGGGTTAGGATGAAGAAGCTATCTCAATTTCAAATAAGGTGATCCCAGTTTTCCTGTTTGGGACTATGACAACTTCTTCGTCATTCTAATCAAACCAGGATTAATTGCGATGTAAGAAGCTTGATTTTGATACATAAAGTAGTGTAAAATCACTAGGAAGTGGAATAAATCTCATAGGAGTTAGGATGAAGAAGCTATCTCAGTTTCTAATCAGGAGATCCCGATTTTCTTGTTTGGGAATATGACAACTTCTTTGTCATTCTAATCAAACCAGGATGAATCGCGATGTAAGAAGCTTGATTTTGATACATAAAGTAGTGGAGAATCACTAGGAAGTGGAATAAATCTCATAGGAGTTAGGATGAAGAAGCTATCCCACTTTCAAATAAGGTGATCCCAGTTTTCCTGTTTGGGAATATGACAACTTCTTCGTCATTCTAATCAAAGCAGGATGAATCGCGATGTATGAAGCTTGATTTTTATACATAAAGTAGTGGAGAATCACGAGGAGGTTGAATAAATCATTTAGGAGTTAGGATGAAGAAGCTATCCCAGTGGTGATATCAGTTTTCCTGTTTGGGAATATGACAACTTCTTCGTCATTCTAATTAAACCAGGATGAATTGCGATGTAAGAAGCTTGATTTTGATACATAAAGTAGTGTAGAATCACCAGGAAGTTGAATAAATCTCTTAGGAGTTAGGATGAAGAAGCTATCCCACTTTCAAATAAGGTGATCCCAGTTTTCCTGTTTGGGAATATGACAACTTCTTCGTCATTCTAATCAAACCAGGATGAATCGCGATGTAAGAGGCTTGATTTTGATACATAAAGTAGTGGAGAATATTTAGGAAGTGGAATAAATCTCTTAGGAGTTAGGATGAAGAAGCTATCCCACTTTCAAATCAGGTGATCCCAGTTTTCCTGTTTGAGAATATGAGAACTTCTTTGCCATTCTAATCAAACCAGGAAGAATCGCGATGTAAGAAGCTTGATTTTGATACATAAAGTAGTGGAGAATCAGCAGGAAGTGGAATAAATCTTATAAGGGTTAGGATGAAGAAGCTATCTCAATTTCAAATAAGGTGATCCCAGTTTTCCTGTTTGGGACTATGACAACTTCTTCGTCATTCTAATCAAACCAGGATTAATTGCGATGTAAGAAGCTTGATTTTGATACATAAAGTAGTGTAAAATCACTAGGAAGTGGAATAAATCTCATAGGAGTTAGGATGAAGAAGCTATCTCAGTTTCTAATCAGGAGATCCCGATTTTCTTGTTTGGGAATATGACAACTTCTTTGTCATTCTAATCAAACCAGGATGAATCGCGATGTAAGAAGCTTGATTTTGATACATAAAGTAGTGGAGAATCACTAGGAAGTGGAATAAATCTCATAGGAGTTAGGATGAAGAAGCTATCCCACTTTCAAATAAGGTGATCCCAGTTTTCCTGTTTGGGAATATGACAACTTCTTCGTCATTCTAATCAAAGCAGGATGAATCGCGATGTATGAAGCTTGATTTTTATACATAAAGTAGTGGAGAATCACGAGGAGGTTGAATAAATCATTTAGGAGTTAGGATGAAGAAGCTATCCCAGTGGTGATATCAGTTTTCCTGTTTGGGAATATGACAACTTCTTCGTCATTCTAATTAAACCAGGATGAATTGCGATGTAAGAAGCTTGATTTTGATACATAAAGTAGTGTAGAATCACCAGGAAGTTGAATAAATCTCTTAGGAGTTAGGATGAAGAAGCTATCCCACTTTCAAATAAGGTGATCCCAGTTTTCCTGTTTGGGAATATGACAACTTCTTCGTCATTCTAATCAAACCAGGATGAATCGCGATGTAAGAGGCTTGATTTTGATACATAAAGTAGTGGAGAATATTTAGGAAGTGGAATAAATCTCTTAGGAGTTAGGATGAAGAAGCTATCCCACTTTCAAATCAGGTGATCCCAGTTTTCCTGTTTGAGAATATGAGAACTTCTTTGCCATTCTAATCAAACCAGGAAGAATCGCGATGTAAGAAGCTTGATTTTGATACATAAAGTAGTGGAGAATCAGCAGGAAGTGGAATAAATCTTATAAGGGTTAGGATGAAGAAGCTATCTCAATTTCAAATAAGGTGATCCCAGTTTTCCTGTTTGGGACTATGACAACTTCTTCGTCATTCTAATCAAACCAGGATTAATTGCGATGTAAGAAGCTTGATTTTGATACATAAAGTAGTGTAAAATCACTAGGAAGTGGAATAAATCTCATAGGAGTTAGGATGAAGAAGCTATCTCAGTTTCTAATCAGGAGATCCCGATTTTCTTGTTTGGGAATATGACAACTTCTTTGTCATTCTAATCAAACCAGGATGAATCGCGATGTAAGAAGCTTGATTTTGATACATAAAGTAGTGGAGAATCACTAGGAAGTGGAATAAATCTCATAGGAGTTAGGATGAAGAAGCTATCCCACTTTCAAATAAGGTGATCCCAGTTTTCCTGTTTGGGAATATGACAACTTCTTCGTCATTCTAATCAAAGCAGGATGAATCGCGATGTATGAAGCTTGATTTTTATACATAAAGTAGTGGAGAATCACGAGGAGGTTGAATAAATCATTTAGGAGTTAGGATGAAGAAGCTATCCCAGTGGTGATATCAGTTTTCCTGTTTGGGAATATGACAACTTCTTCGTCATTCTAATTAAACCAGGATGAATTGCGATGTAAGAAGCTTGATTTTGATACATAAAGTAGTGTAGAATCACCAGGAAGTTGAATAAATCTCTTAGGAGTTAGGATGAAGAAGCTATCCCACTTTCAAATAAGGTGATCCCAGTTTTCCTGTTTGGGAATATGACAACTTCTTCGTCATTCTAATCAAACCAGGATGAATCGCGATGTAAGAGGCTTGATTTTGATACATAAAGTAGTGGAGAATATTTAGGAAGTGGAATAAATCTCTTAGGAGTTAGGATGAAGAAGCTATCCCACTTTCAAATCAGGTGATCCCAGTTTTCCTGTTTGAGAATATGAGAACTTCTTTGCCATTCTAATCAAACCAGGAAGAATCGCGATGTAAGAAGCTTGATTTTGATACATAAAGTAGTGGAGAATCAGCAGGAAGTGGAATAAATCTTATAAGGGTTAGGATGAAGAAGCTATCTCAATTTCAAATAAGGTGATCCCAGTTTTCCTGTTTGGGACTATGACAACTTCTTCGTCATTCTAATAAAACCAGGATTAATTGCGATGTAAGAAGCTTGATTTTGATACATAAAGTAGTGTAAAATCACTAGGAAGTGGAATAAATCTCATAGGAGTTAGGATGAAGAAGCTATCTCAGTTTCTAATCAGGAGATCCCGATTTTCTTGTTTGGGAATATGACAACTTCTTTGTCATTCTAATCAAACCAGGATGAATCGCGATGTAAGAAGCTTGATTTTGATACATAAAGTAGTGGAGAATCACTAGGAAGTGGAATAAATCTCATAGGAGTTAGGATGAAGAAGCTATCCCACTTTCAAATAAGGTGATCCCAGTTTTCCTGTTTGGGAATATGACAACTTCTTCGTCATTCTAATCAAAGCAGGATGAATCGCGATGTATGAAGCTTGATTTTTATACATAAAGTAGTGGAGAATCACGAGGAGGTTGAATAAATCATTTAGGAGTTAGGATGAAGAAGCTATCCCACTTTCAAATAAGGTGATCCCAGTTTTCCTGTTTGGGAATATGACAACTTCTTCGTCATTCTAATCAAACCAGGATGAATCGCTATGTAAGAAGCTTGATTTTGATACATAAAGTAGTGGAGAATATTTAGGAAGTGTAATAAATCTCTTAGGAGTTAGGATGAAGAAGCTATCCCACTTTCAAATCAGGTGATCCCAGTTTTCCTGTTTGAGAATATGAGAACTTCTTTGTCATTCTAATCAAACCAGGAAGAATCGCGATGTAAGAAGCCTGATTTTGATACATAAAGTAGAGGAGAATCAGCAGGAAGTTGAATAAATCTCATAGGAGTTAGGATGAAGAAGCTATCCCACTTTCAAATAAGGTGATCTCAGTTTTCCTGTTTGGGAATATGACAACTTCTTCGTCATTCTAATAAACCAGGATGAATTGCGATGTAAGAAGCTTGATTTTGATACATAAAGTAGTGTAGAATCACCAGGAAGTTGAATAAATCTCTTAGGAGTTAGGATGAAGAAGCTATCCCACTTTCAAATAAGGTGATCCCAGTTTTCCTGTTTGGGAATATGACAACTTCTCCGTCATTCTAATCAAACCAGGATGAATCACGATGTAAGAAGCTTGATTTTGATACATAAAGTAGTGGAAAATCACTAGGAAGTGGAATAAATCTCATATGAGTTAGGATGAAGAAGCTATCCCACTTTCAAATCAGGTGATCCCAGTTTTCCTGTTTGGGAATATGACAACTTCTTCGTCATTCTAATCAAACCAGGATGAATCGCGATGTAAGAAGCTTGATTTTGATACATAAATTAGTGGAGAATGACCCGGAGGTTGAATAAATCACTTAGGAGTTCGGTTCCCCCAGTTTGGCGCTAGAAGGAGGGGGGTACGGATTACTCTAACTCATAGCCGCAGTTCACAACAACGCTGGTAAGAAAACTCCAGCCGCCACTGCGCCTATGACCAACGCCTATGCAAACGCCACAGTTCTTGAGAAAATCGAAAACCTTGCTGCGACTTTTCGCCACAGGAAGTGCAATGAAACGAGCTCGCGATTTCTATTTTTAAACATAAAGGGAAACGATAAATTTTATCCAACCCCGTAAGTTTGGCTCATTACCGAACAAAAGAAATCTCAGTGCGTAAGGGTTTTACCAAAACACGTTTTCTGAAAACATTTCGGAAGGGTAAAACTTGTTCTCCCAAAAACCGCAGAAAACCCCTAGGTTAATCGCGGAAAAAGGAAGCGCAACAAATCGATTACACAGCTCGGTCGCTACGTAGCGACCGAGCAAGCACATGGCTCGGTTGCTACGTAGCGACCAAGCTCAAGCCAAGCTCGGTCGCTACGTAGCGACCGATCTCAAGCCAACTCTCCATTCGCTACGTAGCGACCTGTCAGGCCTAAAAAGGGTCCTCCGTTGCGTTCTCTTTTGAATCCTCATCGTAACGCTTTTCGTTTCGTCTCAATCGGAGTTTCCGTTGAGATTTTACGACGAAAACAAGTAGGACTCTTCTTGGCTTGCTTCCACTCGCTACGTAGCGACCTGTCAGGCCTCAGAAAAGTCATCCTTTGCGTTCTCTTTTGAATCCTCATTGAATCGCTTTTCTTTTCGTCTTAATCGGAGTTTCCGTTGAGATTTTACGTCGAAAAAAGTAGGACTCTTCTTGGCTTACTTCTACTCGCTACATAGCGACCTGTCAGACCTCCAGCTCGCTACATAGCGACCTGACAGGCCTCAAAAAGCTCCTCCTTTGTGCTCTCTTTTGAATCCCGATCGAAACGCTTTTTGTTTCGTTTCAATCGGAGTTTCCGTTGAGATTTTACGACGAAAACAAGTAAGACTTGTCTAAACTCCTTTGCTTGCTCCTACTCGCCCTTACCTCCATCTTTGTGTTCTCCTTCAAATCTCGATCGAAACGTCTCTTGTTTCGTCTCGGTTGGAGTTACCATTGAAACTTTACGATAAAAAGAAAAAAAAACCCGCAAAGACTAGTTTTCTCGCGTGGATTCAGATTAATCGTCTAATACGGCAACGGTTAACTTAACACCTTAGCCGCCTCAACTATACGATTACGTTGAACCTTTTTATTGACTTCGTATCAGTCAAGTTTGGAAGATAAATGTCAAGTTTCAAAGGATAAACACCAATATCGAAGAAGGCGAACATACACAAGAAGAGAAAAGCAAAACTGGGAAGAGACAAAACTGCATCTTCGAGAGAACTAAGGTATTTGCAACTTGAAATTTTTGAAATAAGACTTGGAGTTTTCGTAGAAAATTACTAAGAAATAAAAACGCCTTTGAGACTGCCATAAAACTTTAGGGAACGTAAAACCTAGGTGGATAGTCTAGCGAACTAAGTCTTAGGTGATTTTTCCTGTCTCGATATATTGTCCCATAACTGTTCATCCAGATTCTGCAAACCGATCTAAACTCTCCGAAAATTGAGAAATGATCGCCACGCATATCAAGCTCGCTTCCTAAGGAGAGAAAAAACTAGAGACATGAATGTCGTCTTAAAACCGATTCGTTTCTGGCAATTCTCTTGGAACCGACATATTCCAAGTCTTCAACCTGGAAACAACCAAATCACAGTCCAAGCGTCGTCTTCAAACCGACTCGGACTGTCGATCATTCTATTCCTCGAGAAAAAAGGGACAGAGTAGGTGCGTATACTATACTCGTATACTCCCATACTTACAAAAGATATTCAAACAATGCGATGTCTCGTCAAGATCAAAAAAACGCTTTCAACAAGAAAACGCTTTTGACAAAGCAAACTCTCGTAGAAATATGCGGAAAAATATTCATACAATGCGATGTCTCGTCAAGATCATCCTAAAAGCAAACGACAATCTGAGATTCGTCTAAACGCTAGGAACTGATCCAATCCATGTTGGAAAAATTCTCAAAGACTATACAGCATCTATCATCGCAATCATTCGTTTAGAAAACATCTGCCAAACTTCAGAATGAAAGTCGATGATTTGCTGAAGTCATAAAGATCTTTTCCGATTTGAGAAAACGAGTTTCGTATAAGAATCATTATACGAGAAATTTTCAAACATCCAAGCATCACTCTCATTTTCCATTCAACCAACCGACTCGCGTAAAAACATCAAAAACATTTGCGACAGAGCAAAATCAAGAACAAAAGTAACAGAAAATACGACAAAGAGAACACGTCCTCCCCGCTCGTCGACTAAGTCTATCACTGTTTAACTGATTCAATCAAGTAACCTGCAAAAACGTTTCGCGACTAGATCTCGGTGAAATAACCTTTGGTAAAACTCCATGAGTGACGCAGAGAAACTTTCACCGAAGAATAAAAACAAAAGCAAAAACGTTTCTCAAAAATCTGCGGAAACATCGTTATTTTGACATCTCCATATGTCGCGTCAATTTAATAAATTCGTAAAAACCGGTCGCCCGTTACTTACGCAAAAAATCCTTCGTATAATCAGATCATGTCATACGAAGTAACTTTCGCAAGTAAACGTAACAGGTTTTATGAAAAAGTACTTTCCTTATAGCAAAAAACCAAGCTGTATGATCCGACATTGGACGACCAATATAAACTTTACTTCCTCGCACCACGCTCTGAAAGGTCTCATTCTTTAGCCCCGCGACTCACTGGCATCCGCTCTCAATCCGCTTGGTCATGTCCGAGCAGGAAATCACCCCGCAACTGACTCCGTACGGGCTCTGTATCGAGCTTCTTTGGCTTTATCTCCCTCGGAAACAAAGGAAACAACTTCCATACGAATAAAGGAAACATTATACGAAACTTTCATCGTATAAATTAAACCTAAAGTGGAAAAACATTTTCTACCACCATGGGCATACTCGGCCTATCAATCTTGATAAACGCCATTCGTCACTCGCTCAATTACGCCTTTCCTTCGAAGCCGAACTAGGTTACAACATCCCCTTTAAGGACGATTCTAACCGACTTGACCTTATTGACAACACAAAAGTGTCATGGTCTAATCCTTTGGGAACAACGTCCTTGGCTATAAAGCTGAGCACAACCTTCATGCAAAGCCAAAAAACAATTGAGCGACCACCGCTCCAATAACTTGACGGCTAAACGGTAATCCGGAATTTGTCTTGAAACGCCAAGTAACGATTACACAAACAATTATCGTACCACCCAAAAACAGGAATCATACGGTAAATTCGTCATAACAAAACTCAGTCCTAACAACCAAACAGTTAACGGAAAGGTTCCACTTGTCAAAAATCGACCAGGTTCCATATACTACGATTCACTTTAAGCCCCCTGTGTTTTACTCGTAAAATGCGGCATGTAAGGAAAACTCGTAACATAGCTCCTATAGCTATACGTAACATCCTCAAATAGACACGAAAGAAATCTCGGAAGGCCAACACCACACAAAGCACGGTATAGGAGGATGCCTCTTTCCGGGGACAAATTTACGCGACCCCTTGGTCCTAACTCCTCGATCGCAAATCTAATCCAAACAGGAACAACAATTCTGGCTGCGAACATCCGTAGTCGAACCAGAATGTTTCCCAAACGCAGGGCTAAGACTAATCCCTTGCAACATCGCGAAACATCTTCAAGCCCGCGAACATTTCTAGCACGAAACATGGCATACGAAAGAATAACAAATCTTCAGCATCGCGAGATGTCGCAGACGCCTAAAGATTCGTTCTTCGATGAAAATTCCTTCCTCGATAAAAATACTTTCTTGGAAGACCAGACAGTCATACGCACTAACATCTTCTCAAAACATATCCTTCGCGAAGACTCAAAACGGTACTTTTAACCATTAAGTTTGTTTCTGATCACAACAAACTCTTAACGTCTTAAACAGACTTAGCCATCTCGTAGAGATGACTCTCGTACATCCGACACAATGATAATAGCGCTATAAAAAAAACCCAAAATTTTTGGTCAGCACTTCCAGGAGGCTTAAAAATTGTCCTTGGAGAGATGCTCGGTTCCAACCATACAAGTCGTATAAGCCGAGAACCTATCGCGGACTTTAAATCGGTATGGAATCAGGATGAAACTGAAACGGGATACGTAAGTCGAATTAGTCATCGCACCCTCAAAAACCAGGAGTAAACCTAGCTCTTGCCCCAAACCCAATGCACTGGTCTCTAACATCTCTATGCATAGTATCAAAAACCTTGATACGAGATCCCAAAATTTGTCTCTTTGCCAATATTCGAGCGTCTTCAGAAATCCCACAAGTTTACACACTACGGACAACTCTCGAAACAGATCACATATATAGCAGTTCACACAGAGTTAGATTACGAGATGACAACTCGTAGTCTTCCTTCTACACCCATATAAAATGCCATCGGCAGCAACACGCCTGATAACCTCAACATAAAAACCAGACCGTAAAGGTCTCGCTGGAAAACTAGTCATACAAACTTTAACTCCAAGACGAACTACGTAAGGCTTGATCCCTTCAACAAGGGTACGTAGGCAGCCGTCATAAGGCGCAGCCCCAATCTTATCGCGTTCTACTTTTAGAAGAGCGAGAAGACCACTTACCACGGACCTTTTCGACCATAAATTCCACCTAACTCACCTAACTTGCCTAACTTGCCAAGCCACTCGCTAGAACCTCACGCTAGAATCTCATGGTTCTAACAAGCTTGGGGGCTAACTGTTGGGGTCAAAATCGGTCACGACGGAATCTGTTGGGGTCAAAAACGGTTACGACGAAATAATATCCAAATCTTCGCAAAATACGAGTATGTCTTTCCGCAACAAATCATGCTCGGTCAAGAGAACGTCGCAACGTATGTTCCCAAGATAAAGCTTTGTTCGAATTCTATTTAGATCAAACATAAACCATCGGAAACATACCCAGACCAATTATGGATAGGTCCGAGTATGACGATCAGAACACGGACGAACAAAGTTCGGTCATTACGCAACTACCGCACATGCACGCTGTCTGGTCGCTACGTAGCAACCGAGCGTTCATCCCGCTTGGTCGCTACGTAGCGACCAAGCTTGAGCCAAGCTCTGTCGCTACGTAACGACCGAGCGTCCGTTCCGCTCGGTCGCTACGTAGCGACCGAGCTCGAGCCAAGCTCGGTCACTACGTAGCGACCGAGTGTACGAGCCAAAGCTCGGTCGCTACGTAGCGACCGATCCATTCCGCTCGGTCGCTACGTAGCGACAGAGCGTCCGTTCAGCTTGGTCGCTACGTAGCGACCGAGCATCCGTTCCGCTTGGTCGCTACGTAGCGACTGAGCTCGAGCCAAAGCTTGGTCGCTACGTAGCGACCGAGCGTTCGTTCCGCTCGGTCGCTACGTAGTGACCGAGCTCGAGCCAAAGCTCGGTCGCTACGTGGCGACCGAGCTCGAGCCAAGCTCGGTCGCTACGTAGCGACTGAGCTCTTCCGAAACGTCGATACGACATTAGTCCATGCATTCTTGTCTACCCTTCGATGCTATCTCCCGAAGACCGTAGCGAACCCATTTCATGTTTCCCGCCATTCTAAGTCATCGATCAAACTTTATCGTAAAAACCGTGGAAAGTTCGTTCTTTATCGAAAGAAGCCGTAATAAACGCTTCGAGTCAGAAGACGGCCCAAAGGGACCTAAGACATGACTCGAGGCCTAACTTACGATTTCTTAACCAACAGCCCGTAAGCCGCATGACGGTTTACGCTTGGTTCGCAAGGAAAGATAAATGTCAAGTTTTCGCGGATAAATACGAAATTTTGAAGATAATTACGAAGATCGGATAAAATGGAATGTCTCCATTTTTACGCTATGACGGCTTAAGGACAGAAGAGGAAAAGTGCAAACCGGCCTAGGAGCCAGTATATAAGGAGTCCTAGGCGAGAGGCATGGAGAGAGACTTTCTCAGAGAAAACTTAGCACTTAGGGCAATCAAGCAACTTTCCGTTTTTGTTATTCGAGCTACGACTCAATTAGGTTTAGCCGTCTTAGGGTTGTTAGAACTAGGAATCTCACCGACAGCTCTCGAGGCCAGGCTTATACCTTGTTGTAAACGCTCATACGCAAATTCGGAATAAGACTTCTCTTTGCTTTCTTTTTACGATTTCATATAATTTATCGTTGTTATCTCGTGTTCTGATTGCTTAGCGTGTGGTATTAGCAGATATCCGGGACCTCTGGAAAACTAGGGTTCTCCTACTTTCCTAATTTAAACAGAAATCGACAGTGCAAATTTCGGTTCCCACACACGACCACGAGGAAAGCAGGGGCAGATGAGCTAAGGGTTAACCCACAGGGCTACACGCATCAACAACTCCCATCAACATATCTGTGGCAAAGGAGATTCAAGACGAGGCGACGAGTCATCGAATGACGTCCAAAAAACGCTGAGAGTGGCTCACCCAAGGGGAAGCAGAGAGCAGCCTAGACGTTAAAAGACATCGTGAAACGCTGAGAGTGGCTCACCCAAGCGGGGGCAGAGAGCAGCTAGAACGAGTCATCGAACGACGCATGCAAAGAAGGAAATCCAAGGAATATGAGAAATTCAATATTCGTGGATGATCAATCATCTCCTGATACACGATAGAATACGCCAACCCCTGCTATCCAAACAACGGATTCCGACTCCAAACCCAGGTCAATCCATGCCTATGGACCAATCTGGATCCAAAATCACATGAGACCATATCAACCCATACTCTCCAAGCCCAGAGATGGAGAAGTATTGTTGCTTTACCTGAAAAATAGAAGCACACAAGGAGTGCCGTCCTGGTGCAAAGAGCAAAGATATTGCTCAATACGCCAGAGGTACAAAGGTCATTGGCAAGGCAGACAGAGGAGCTCGCCAGCATCCGGGAACCTCCATGTTTTAGAAGGGTCTACCCCAAAACCTTCGGGTTCCAAGAGAATCAGTTCCACGAACTCCGGGTTTCTAGGGAACTAAGCCCACGAACCTACATGTTTCAGGAGGATAAATTCCAGATCCTTCGGACCTCAGGAAGATATTTCCGTAATCGCCGGATTTCGAGAAGATACATCCAAGATGACAATATATAAAGACTTGAGACCAGATAAGAGTACCGGAAACTGCAGAACCACGCGTCCCACAAAAGTTTTATTACCACAAAGCTGTCCCATAGATCTTGAAGGCACTCCGAATGGCTCCACAGAAAGGAACGGGTGCTATCTCGACAACAGCCCACATCCAATCCACATCAAGAATGGTCCATCTCCGGAGGACAGAGTGTGATGTCGTACTAAGTCAATAAAGACTCTGGGTTCGAGACTGCAAAACAAATATTCACCTCCGGGTGCAATATCTATAGATCCTCCTGTGTCAGAGCACTAATTCCTCGAAACCTCCAGGTTACCAAGGATAAATCTACTGGTCCAACAGGATCAAAACATGAATCCCTTAGCAGGCTTAGATTCCAGAGAAGAATCATCAGGGACTAAGAATTCCTACACGATGTACGTCGACACCTCAGGGTAGTACGACAAAGAATCGGCCTCAACGCCTCAACAAAGGGTTTCGTTCCTCTCGAAGAAGGAATGAGAAAAATCGTGGTCTTCACTCGACTACTACCTCCTAGTACAGAACTTCTCCATCCTAGAGTTAGGGCGTATGTTCTTCAGAAGATCATTCTCCAGCCAATATCCAATCATGGGGGCACATAAGCAAGAAGTAAATCGATCATTCGTTTCCTTGCCCCAGTCATGTGCCATTCGGGTCCAGGAAATATGTGGCTATGCGCCAACGAGGTCCTGCGCCAGGAATACAGATCTCGTTTATCACTGCAATGCGAATCCAAGATCAAGAATTCCTACTTCCGAGCGGGGCAACAGATCATCTACAACAGATTTCAACTAATACAAGTGATCTTCACCAGCCAAACCTACGAGTCTTGCCATCTATCGACATGCAATGCCATGATCCTGAATCTTCCTGGGTCAATCGACCTAAACCAGCCACAAGGCTGGGAATATCCATTAGACCCTTGTCAACCTCGGGGAAATCGACTCTCCTCCAGGTTCAAACACGGGCCAAGCCTAAGAAGAACCTGGAAAAGGAGATTTCAGAGCGACGTCCTGTTCACGCCAAGCCCAAGGGACATGCCACCGACAAGCTGATGTTGATGCCCACTGAAGCATCGAACATTTCTCCATCAGGTCTTGCGCCAACCAAGAGAGAACTACTTCAGGCCTCGAGCCCCATGAATAAGTCTTGACATCCAATGGAATGCAACCAAGGTCCTGAACCTCGCCAGGTCATCTCTAAGCAAGTATAGAACCTGGAAACATCTACTAGACCCCGATCTATCCCGGGCAAACTTGTTATCCTCCAGGTTCGAACGAGGTCCAGACCTAAGAAGAACCTGGGAAAGAAGGATTACTGAAGCGATGTCCTGTCCAGGGGAAGCCTGCTGAGAATGAGCAACTCCGGTTGACTTGAGTGCATAGGTTATTCCCCGAGTTCGAGGATGAAATCGAGAAATAAGGGGCAAACTGGTTGGGAAAATCTTCTAGGCCTCAAACAGGACACCGGCCTCCAGGTTCCTATTGAGAGAAGCTCCGGCTCCGACCCATGCATCCATCCCTGCCTCCAGACCAATTAAAGGGATTACTAGATCCTATGATCTTGTGCAAAGTGGAAAACCCACATATGACGCATGGAAAATATTTGACAATCGTAGGAATGGGCTAGCACAAGCCATAGTATGCGGTCAAATATAGTACTCCTGCCCCAAGAGCCTACTCCCATGCGGGATACGGCGTACATATAATGCAAGGTACTGCCTGAGGAGCTTACATGCTTACTCTCAGGCAGGGAGCATATTACATATAATGCAAAGGTACTGCCTGAGGAGCTTACACGCTTACTCTCAGGCAGGGAGCATATTAAATATAATGCAAAGGTACTGCCTGAGGAGCTTACACGCTTACTCTCAGGCAGGGAGCATATTACATATAATGCAAGGTACTGCTTGAGGAGCTTACACGCTTACTCTCAGGCAGAGTGCATATTAAATACGACGGCAAAAGTACTGTATTCAACCTCCTACAGGGAGCGATAATGGGTATGAGACATAAAGCAGGAATGGGTTTGCGCAAGCCTGAGTATGCTGTCAAAACTACCTAAAACCCCTGTGCAGTCTAAGGCGCATCGGGGTCCTTAGAGTACCATTGTGAAAAGTACATGTATTAAAACGCTACGAGCTACACAATACAGGGAACACATGGCACATATTCATTGCAAAAGTACTGTGAAATAAAGGGAGCAATCTAAATCCTGCTTCTCCAGACGTGGAAAGCAGCGTAAGCCTGGCACTTAGGTCATAACACCCACACCAGCACCCTCTAAGCCTGTCAGTGACTTCCTGCAGAAGTAGAATACATCATAGGAACTTGATAGTGGCCAGCTTCCGAGCGGTAGAATGGGAAATTCGAACAGGTACCGAGAGTAGTCTTGCCTAGGAAGGTGGAGTACGGTCCCTGCAAAACCAAATATTCCGGGTTCTTATAAACTCGGGGTCTAATATAACCTCAGGGTTATTAGATCAGAACCCCCGGGTTATTAAGAACCTTTGGGTCCCCATGCAGTCTTCGGGTCCTGAAAAGATCTCAGGGCCTGGAAAAGGTAAACCTCAGGTTCTTATATAACCCCGGGTTCAAAACGACCTTCGGGTCCGAAAGAAACCTACGGGTTCAAAATGACCTTCGGGTCTAGAGGAACCTCTGGGTTCCCAAACGACCTCTGGGTCCAGAGCAACCTCCGGGTTCAAAACAACCTCCGGGTTCAAAACAACCTCCGGGTCTAAAGCAACCTACGGGTTCGAAACGACCTCCGGGTCCAAAAGAAACCTCCGGGTCCTAAATACGACCTCAGGGTCTGAAGGAACCTTTGGGTTCCCAAACGACCTTTGGGTCCTTACTCAACCTCCGGGTTCCAAATAAGATCTCAGGATCTAAAGGAGATACTCCGGATTCCCACATGACCTCGGGTCCAAAAGTGAGCTCCGGGTTCATAAAACACCTCCAGGTTATAAACGGCCTCCGGGCCAGAAACGAAGGGAGGTGGAATGCGATACCTGTCTGAAAGTTTACGAACTTATAGACAGATGTTGATAGTGGCCTACTAACGAGTGGCAGAATGCAACATCTAAAAAACGACATTGATAGTGGCCTACCTACGGGGGCAGAGTGCAATGTCGCACACGATTAAGAGCAGCTTACTCACAGGGGCAGAGCTCGATATAACACCTTAGGACCTCCGGGTCCAAAAGGGCTAAATTCAAAAACCTACGGGTTTGAAGAAGGGATTCACCCTACAGCCCCAGGTTCCAGGACGAGAGTCCATCCAGCCGCCGGGTTCCAGGACGAGATTCCATCCAGCCTCCGGGTTCCAGGACGAAGTCCATCCAATCTCCAGGTTCCTGGACGAAAGTCCATACAACCTCCGATTTATGAAGAATCGCACCCACGAGCCATGAGTTTCAGAAGTATGTATCTCTAAATCTTCAGATTCTGGGAAAACATGCCCATGATCCTCCAAGAAAGCACGACACAAGGCCATCCTAGCATTGCTTGTAGCCTCCCTCTGGGGGAAGATTGCAGTATTACATAGTTGAGAGTGGCCAAGAATCATTGGCAGAGTTCAACTAGTGGTTCCACCTTCTCCATTCCGCATGGAAACTACTGCTCACCGCAAACAACATGTCCAGGAATATTACTCTGGTACCAAGAGTCAACTAGGTTATCTCCGAGTAACAAGACGAACATGCTAAACGTCCCCCCTGCCAAAAGTCAAGGTACAATCCCGAGACGAGGCAAGAAGCTACAGTTACAACATCAAAACCTCAAGGAGCATCAAGTATGCTAAACGTAATAAGGAGACCGTCACGAAGACCTGAATGAAAGTCCATTACAGCTTTTACAAGCTCAAGTGGCGCAAGCAAGGCTAGTAGAATCAAGCATGAAGATCCTCACTTTCGGCCTCCGGGTCTTATTAAACCTCCTCATCCCCCTAATCCTTAGCCTCGCCAAAATTCTCCCTCTTAGAATTCTTGGGTCCTGACCCAACACTCCTCCACACGTTTCATGGAAGCAGAGAGCCTCCAGAAATGCAAACTGAAGTCATGCCTGAACTAAGGCCGAGTATAGCTACAGGAGCAGCATAAGAATCTGGGGTATGAGCAGAGACATCACCCTTTATGCAGACGTTCCCGGTTTCTCCATCAAACTTTCAGCCAACTCCGACCAATCCCCACCATGGGGGCGACGTCTCATCCTTATAAAGGAGAAGAAGAAAGTCTTACAGGCTCAACTTGACCCTGTGTGACATTGATGTCCTCCCTTGGAGCATTTACTAGTTCCTACATGGTGGTTCTTTCTGATTATCCACTTCCAGGCCATCGGAATCAAGGGTACAACTACATCCACGTGACCATCCTCATTCAGACCAAAAACATGCCCATTAAAGCATGTCTGTAAGTCTATTTACATTCGTCCAGGTAATGACATCATGCCCACTAGGTTCATCGACGAAAACACTACCTGATCTAGACCACGTGTCTATATTGAATCAAGGATTATTGCCCATTCTCCAGGCGTTATATCTCCAATCAGGCTGTGAATCCTTTCAGACTGGCCGCAAGTACATCCACTACAAGAAATATAAGTATTGATAGCACATCACGGTAGCACGAATTCACAAACTGCTACTAAAAATGGGTAGTTTGGATGTTTAACTCTATTATAGCATTAAATCAACGCTACTTAGTATTTTGCAGGATTTTTACGAAGCGGGAAGACAAAAATCCAATTTTTATACTTGTAAAATTCATTGGTGCCAAATACTTAGTGAAAATATCACTTTTGCCACCAAAATATTTTGTTTTAGTATAACTATTTTTTTTTCTCTAGGTCTTTTCATTTTTTTTTTCTTCAGAAGAAAAAAAACCTCAATTCTCTATTTTATCTTCTTTTCCATTCGTGACAAAAAAGAATAAACTTCTCTCCATTGCTTCAATCGAGCTTCTTCATCATCCATCTTCATCTATTATGGGTCATCTGTTTCTCTAAGTTTCCCTTTAATCGATTTACTGAAATCGAATCAGTGAAACTAAATCTAGGGATTGAAGAGTATTAACGGAGGAGGAGACGGAGCCACGGCGGAGATGCTGACGGAGTTTCAGTGACGGTAACATCGGCTGCCTTTCTGCAAGCCTGGTAACATCTCTTTTATGTTTATAAGCTAAAACTTGAACCTTTGAGGCTTTCCATAGTTTTTCTCCCTTAGATTTGGTCTCACATTTTCTTTTAGCTACTCTGTTTCTTTTGTAGAAGAAGCAGACATTTCTGGTGCTTCTGGTTCCAAGGAGATTTTCTAGGGTTTGTGATTTCTGATCTTTGTTTCCAGAGCAACCCGAGTTTGAAGATGGTTTTGACGATGAGATTAAGGAAATCGTTGTGAAGTTTAATTTCAGGTAACCTGTTGCTTCTGAGCTAAGACTCTTTTCTTTTGGCTCTTGTGTTGAAGATGGCTTAAAAAATCGAGTGTTGACCCTCTAAGCATGAACACAGTCTCAGGCTTATGATGTTTGTATCTGAGTGGAATTTGGATTTGTTTGCAAGAGGTAGATCGATAACTGGTTTTGGGCTATGTAGATATATGAATCCAGCGTATCATCTCAAAAGGCCGAAGCATTTGGCATTGCTTTTCATTGTGTTCGTCTCTGTTTCTATGGACGTTTGGGATCGTATATATTTTGCCCAAGAAAATGAGTTATGTTTTGTATGAATATCTCTGTCTAAGAAACAGTTTTAGTATCATTGTAAGCATTAGTTTATGCTGATTTTTTATGTTAGGGAGCGTGAGCGTAAAGCTGTTCGGTTCATTGATGATGGCCAAAGTTCGTTCCTTTAGTTTAGAACAATTTTAAAGCTCATGTCTGAACAAATTTTAAAGCTTATGTTTCTCTTAATTATCAGGTATGCATGTTTATTTCTTCTTTCTTCGAGAGTGCATTCTCATACACAAGACCTGTTGCTGTTTGGTGAGTTACTTGCATCTGAGGAGCTTGTCTTGTGTCTGAATCGCCTTTTGCTGTGACTGGACTGTATTGAAACTGCAGTTTGATAGCTTGTGGTGAGATCTTATTTGTCTTTCTCTGAATCTGATCGTAGCTCTTATTACTGAGTTTAAGTTTCATATTTGTTGCAGATGACTGAACCCATCTTAAAGGCTGCTAGGTATTGATTCAGTTGGAATGGCGTAGAGCCTGATGAGTGAACCCGACCCGAGAATAACAAAATAATAAAATAAAAAAACACAAACAACAGAAATGTTTTTTTGGTTAATAAACACACAAAGGAACTGAAAATATGAACCACTAATACAAAAGTGCGCGGATCACCATCTTAACCGTTGATATACTTTAATCCAATGGTCAGATTTAACCCTTTTGTGTTTATTCTCTTGTCCCTCTCTCTCCTCTGTCGTAACTTTTTCTCCTCTATCTCCCAGTTTTTTTTATTCTTCCTCTGTCAACCTCTACCACCGATTTTCCTGATTTCTTCCATCTTCATCCTCTTATCTCACTGATTTCTCTTTTCCATCTCTCTCCCCTGTCGAACTCATGAATTTTGTGGCTTTTGTTTAGGGGTTTCACTAAGCTTAACAAAGCAAACTTTACTAAGTTGAGGCAAGAGAAGCGTGTTGCTCCTACGTCCATCTTCTCCGACTCCCTCTTTCTCTCTCCCACGGCTCCATGTCTCTCCATCTCCATACTGGCTATGTCAATGGTAATGAATCCCCTCCTCCTTTTTAGAGCTACAAATAACTACTATCTCATCATCTCTCTTATGTGTGGTTTTAATTTTGGTGAAGGTAGAAGAATTGAACGTGTGAAGAAGAACCAGAGGAGGTATGCGACTGGCGTAAGCGAATAGAGGTTGTGGAGGCTGGAGTAAGAGAACAAAGGCTTGAGGCGGATGCTCTAGAGGCTGGAGGCACTGCATGCGGAGGCTGGAGGCGGACGCTCTGGTAGCGGCGGCTTATGTTTAGGTTAAGCTTAATTATGTTTTGGTTAGTTAATTAGTTTTAAACCCGGTTTGTATGTAAACTGGTTTAATTTATAAACTGAAAACATTTGTAATCTTCTGGTTTAATTTGTAAACCGAAATGAGGTGTAAACCAAAATTTTAATATCAACCGAAATCATTTGCAAACCGGTTTAATTTATATATCGAAATCAGTTGTAAACCAAAATTTAATATTTAATAATAATAATAATCAATTTTATTTTTTTAAATTTTCAGCAAACGATTTTAATTTTCATAGCATTGAAAATATGTCAATATAAATTATGCCATGGCAAAATAAAAACGCGATAGAAAATAATGTCCTAGCTAAAACAAGGTGCTATTAAAATAGTTTAATATAGTACTGGGTAAACGCTATAGCATCTTTATTTTTTATAGCACACGAAAATACGCTACGATAGAGGAAGGATCTACCATAGCTGCGGCTGTCACGGCGTTCTTCGAAACGCTACGAAAACGATATGGTTGCACATTCTCGACGCTATTAATGCCGATATTTCTTGTAGTGATCCGAGCACTATCGACAAGGGAGTTTGATGGCTCAGGCTACGAGCCGACGTCCTACTCCAAATTCAACAAGGAGCTTGATACCATGGTAAGACTCACGAAGTCCTATGAAGAAAATCATGTTATTTCCTGCCTTCAAACATGAAACCAGAAAATAAGGGGCGCACTGTTGGGGAAAAATATTCCATGAAGATATTACTCCAGCTTCCGGGTTCCTGCCTCCAGCTTCCGGGTTCCTGCCCCCAGGTTCCGGGTTCCTACCTCCGGGCCTGGGTCCCTGCCTCCGGGTCTGGGTCCTGCCTCTGGCTTCCAGGCCGAGTGATTTACCTTGCCATAGGACAAATGGAAATCTTCCTTTAATAAGATAACCAGCTTGGACAAGAGGGAATCTCCCTAAATCCGAGAGAAAGAGGAAGTATTCCAATACATATGACCTCCCTTAAGAAAAAGGGAAATATTCTATTATCTAGGAATATAATGAATATTTCCAAATCCTAAGAGGGAGGCACGACCTCCACTATAAATATAGGTTTCTAAACCTAAAGAAGGGGGTCCGAGACGTCCAGGGTCCGAGACGTCCATGAACAGAGCTCATCAACTCCACAGCCGCCAAGGCGATATTGCATACCTAGAAGACTGTGACACCCGCCACTTTTGAAATATAATAAATTGATAAAAGCGGAAATAAAATAATAATACAACTCAAATAATAATAATCTTCATATAATATAAAAGTCAATACGGTACCAAAAGGCCTACAAGCCCAACATCGATAACATCCGAAATATAAAATACGATATAAACCGAAAGTCTGAAATAGGAATAACATAAACGATAAAAGTCCAAAGGCCTAAAGGCCCGATAAAGATAAAAGCGGTAAAAGCGATAGAAGACCAAAAGCCCAATAGCACCGGTCTGATAATCACTCCTGCTCATCGGTCTCACCTAAAAGGGGGAAAGAATGAGGGGTGAGCGACAGGGGAATCGCTCAGCGAGGTATGGGATGCTACCCCGAAGTCCATGGACCCGGACATAGCACTCCGAATAAATATAATTTAATTCTAGTGCATGTCAAACACAGTACCTAAAGTACTCAAGCATCAAACAATGGTCCTAACGAGGTGCACACTCGCCGCCCACTAACAGGCCAAAACACTACCGAAAAGGTGCTCGGTTCATACACACACCGAAAAAGTGCTCGGTAACACACGCCCGTAGACGATTTATCGACACTTCCAGTCTACAGCTCAACCGGTCGACTAAAGTTGGCTATGACCTCCATACAATCCGGCATACAGAAGTCCGTCTCTGTATCCGTCTCCAAACAAAAACAATCCTAGCTAAGAATTTACATTAAGTGAAACAATCAATGTTGAATCCTCTAACCCCCTAGTTCCGGTTTATGCAAAGAATCTAAAACTAAACAAGCAATGATAGACTCGATTTCACACAGACAGAACACATTAGAAATAAACTATATTTATTCGAGGTCCTAAGCCGTGTACGAGAAGTTCGGGAATAGACCCTCACCTTAGCAACAATAAGAGGTGGTATCTATGAACTCCAGCTGCTCAAATGGACTCCAAATCTGAAATCAGATCGAAATTTCGAGTCAGAACGCCTTTCGAACGGTTTAAAGCGGGTATTTACGGGAAAGTCAACCCGCTGGTCAAAGATTAATTATTTAATTAATTAATTAATTAATTAATTAATTAATTAATTAATCCGGTTTTCCCTAACCGATTTCCAATTGATTTTAACCGACCGGTTTAACCTAACCGATTCGAAATCGATTTAAACCAGTCAAACCACCGGTTGACCGAGTCACCGAGTTGACTCACTGGGTTGACTCGGCCGAGTTGGCGAGTCGCCGGCGAGTCACCGGTGTCGGTCACCGGCGGCGACGTCAGCAAGGCGGCGACGCGGCTGCTTACCGGAAAATCAACGGCGGCGACGGCGGCGAGGCAGCGACGCGGCGACGCGGCGGCAGCTTCTCGGCGGCGAACGGACAGTGGTCGGTCACGGCGGCTCCGGCGAACGTTGGTCGGACACTGCGGCGAGTGGCCGCAATTCGCGGTGGCTCCGGCGGACGGCGGCGGTGCGTGTGTTTCACGTGCGCACCGAGGCGAATCTTTGGGAGGCACGTGCGCCTTCGTCCGGGCTCCGATTGAGGCGTGGTTGGTGTCTACGGCTTCGTCTCGACGAGAGGAACACGATGATGGCCTTGGATGCACGAGATGATCAATGGTTAGGAAGTTATGAGAGATTTACTAAACGGAAACGAAACTGAGCTTAAGGAATGCGGTTTCCGGCGGTTACCTAGGGCGTTTATCGGTGGTGGTAAGCTGAACGTGATCACGGCGCACGGTTGCTCCGGCAACGAGATCAGGTTGAGCTTTCTCTCTTCTTCTTCTTCTCTCTCTCTCTCTCTCTCTCTCTCTCTCTCTCTCTCTCTCTCTCTCTCTCTCTCTCTCTCTCTCTCTCTCTCTCTCTCTCTCTCTCTCTCTCTCTCTCTCTCTCTCTTTCTTGAGTTTAATAGAAATTGGAGATGGTGGAGATGGTGGAGATGGTGGAGATAGTGGAGATAGTGGGTCATTACAATTCTCCCCGACTAACAAGGAATTCGACCCCGAATTCACATCACCAAACTCTCCAATGACACCCCGAAACAACCCTGGATAAACAATCCTCATTTGGGGCTCGGACTCCCAGGTATCCTCCTGAATTCCGTCTCCCTCCCAACGAACCTTGATCAACATGGTCATTATTCCACGATCTGCTTTCACTTGGCGATCCAATATCTCTACTGGCTGGCACAACCCACGTAACCCTTTGCCAAGGTTTCTAGGTGGTTGCTGCAAAATGAGCTCTGGCTCTCTCACTACTTTCCTCAAAACGGAAACATGAAACACGTCATGGAAATCTGATAACTCTCCTGATAAATCTAGTCGGTAAGCAACTGCTCCAATCCGCTCCAAAATAGGATATGGTCCCATATATCTCGGTTTAAGCTTCTTTAGCTTCCGAGTCTTAGATCCTCCCTGAAATGTCCTCATTTTCAGGTATACCAGGTCGCCAACCTGAAACTCCAAATCTCTCCGCCGTTTATCTGTATAACTCTTCTGACGGTCATGGGCTTCCTTAAGCCGCATCTTGAGCATCTCAACCTGTTCGACTGTCTCTTGAACCATGGCTGGTTCTATCTCACGTCGCTCTCCCACTTCCGTCCAACAAAGTGGTGTGCGACAAGGCCTACCATATAGAGCCTCATATGGTGCCATCCCAATACTCGAATGATAGCTGTTGTTGTAGGCAAACTCGGCTAGAGATAGATACTTCACCCAACTACCTTCCCAATCTAAAACACAAGCTCTGAGCATATCCTCCAAAGTCTGAATAGTCCTCTCTGACTGACCATCTGTTTGCGGGTGATAAGCCGTACTCATATGAACTTTCGTCCCAAGCGCCTTCTGGAAGGCTCTCCAAAACTCAGACGTGAACTTTGTATCCCGATCCGATACAATGCTGACCGGAACTCCATGCAATCTTACAATCTCGCTGATGTAAGTCTGTGCTAGCTGATCAGCTCTGTCTGTCTTCTTAACTGCTAGAAAATGGGCTGACTTCATAAGTCTATCCACGACTACCCATATGGCATTCTTCCCTCCTGATGTAGTCGGCAAACCCGTCACAAAATCCATAGTTACCATGTCCCATTTCCACTCCGGTAATGGCAGGTTTTGTAATAACCCGCTAGGAACCTGATGCTCGGCCTTAACCATCTGACACGTCTGACATTGCGATACAGTTGAAGCAACATCTCTCTTCATACCAGGCCAATGGTAATATCGCTTCAGATCCCTATACATCTTGGTATTTCCTGGATGAATAGAGAAACTCGAGTGGTGTGCTTGCCGTAATATCTCCTTTCTTAACAACTCATCATTGGGCACACAAATCCTGTTTCGATACATGAACATCCCGCTGGTGGCTGTATGAAAACCAATACTTTCCATCTCGATCTGCTTACACAAAGCTTCATCACCATCCTGAGCTTTGCGTATCCTCCATAGTAAGTCTGCTCGCCCTACAGCCTCAGCGCCAACTGACTCTCCCTCTACAGTAACTGCACATAATCTTAGACTAGAAAGTGTCCCAGTAAGCTCCTGGACCTCTTTGGTTCCCGATATATCGCTTCTGCGCCTACTCAAGGCATCCGCCACATGATTGGCCTTTCCCGGGTGATATGTGATCTCCAAATTGTAGTCTGCTAACAACTCCATCCATCTACGCTGCCTCAAATTCAAGTCCGTTTGCGTAAATATGTACTTCAGACTCTGGTGGTCCGTGAAAATCTTCACCTTCTCTCCATACAAGTATGACCTCCAGATCTTTAATGCAAATACAACTGCTGCCAACTCCAAATCATGAGTAGGATAATTGGCCTCGTGAGGCCTCAACTGTCGTGATGCATAGGCAATGACCTGACCTTCCTGCATCAGTACACATCCCAATCCGGTGCCTGACGCATCAGTGTAAACATCATATGGTATCCCTGGCCTCGGGAGTACCAAAACTGGCGCATGGGTCAGCTGTCGCTTCAACTCAGTGAAACTCCCCGAACATTCCTCTGTCCAATCAAACTCGGTGTCTTTTCCTGTTAGTCGTGTCATTGGCTTTGCAATGCTAGCAAAATTGTTGACATACTTTCTGTAGTATCCTGCCAAACCAAGAAAACTGCGGATCTCCGTCGCATTCTTAGGTGTCGGCCACTCTGAAATGGCGCTAATCTTCTCCTGATCTATGGCAACTCCTGCTTGTGAAACCACGTGACCCAAAAATCCAATCTTCTTCTGCCAAAAGCTACACTTACTCAGCTTGGCAAATAACTGATGTTCCTGAAGCTTACCCAACACAATCCGCAAATGTTCAACATGCTCTTCTCTACTCCGAGAATAAACCAAGATGTCATCTATGAAAACGATCACACACTTATCCAAGTGCTCACGGAATACATCATTCATAAGCTTCATGAACGCGGCTGGTGCGTTCGTCAACCCAAATGGCATCACCACAAACTCGTAATGTCCATAACGGGTACGGAATGCCGTCTTCCGCACATCTCCCTCAGCTATCGCAATCTGGTGGTATCCCGATGCCAAGTCAATCTTAGAGAACCATGAAGCTCCCTGCAACTGGTCCAACAACTCGTCGATACGCGGGACAGGCCGCTGATGGTCACTTTGTTCAAACCTTTGTAATCTATACAAAGTCTGAAACTCCCATCTTTCTTCTTCACAAACAACACTGGTGCTCCCCACGGTGACGTACTCGGCCTGATAAACCCCTTATCAGATAGCTCCTCCAATTGTTTCTTTAACTCTGCCATCTCAGTTGGTGCGAGACGGTATGGAGCTCGTGAAATTGGTGCTGCTCCTGGCTCTACTTCTATTGTAAGAACGTCCGCTCTAGCTGGTGGTGGCCCTTTTAAAGGCTCAAAAACATCCTCGTATTCAGCGACCACTGGTATATCATGCAGCTTCTGCTGCCCGTCCTCCTTAACCATCGAAATGGTTGCCAAAATCCCTCTGCTCCACTTTCCAATAATTCTTCTGCACGCAACATGGAGACGATAGGAATTTCCCGGTGTGTCTGAATTCCCTCGCAAATGATCTTTCCTTCTTCTCTAGGGATATTAACTCTTGCCTTCGGACAATCCAAGACTACTCGATGTCGCGACAGCCAATCCATCCCAAGTATAACATCGTAGGAGCTCATCTCCATCTCCGTCAAATCTCCGAGCAACTCGACTCCTCCAAGTAGAACTGGTACATCGTGATGAATGCCAACTGCACCCAACTTCTCCGTGCCGGCAGTCTGGATCTGCTTAGCCTTCGGTTCAAAGACTCCCCGAAAAGACCAAGACTGGACTAAGCGCGGACTCACAAAACTATGAGAGGCTCCCGTGTCGAATAAGGTATAAGCTGACTCTCCTCCAACTAAAACCGATCCTACACGAGATTTTTACTAACTACACATGACAACCACGAGCCAAAATACCCAAACACAAACAAGTATGGAAAAGACTCATACCTGCTATCGGCTCAGCTCCCTGAGGATCTCCAACCGCAAACACACGTGGAGCGATGGCTAGACGCTTCGGTGGTGGTGGAAGTGCCGCATTGCCCTTTCTCGGGCAATCTCTGATGAAGTGACCTGGCTGACCACAGCCAAAGCAAACCTGTGCCGCTGCTGGTGCTGCTGGCACTGCAATCTGTCTGACTGGTGGCATATCCAATGGCTTAACTCGACAAAACTTCGCAATGTGTCCAATCTTACCGCAAGTAAGACACCTCATACACTGCCCACTGTGACTGCGATGGCAACGAGGACATATTGGTAATCCCGACGGGTCCCCTGCTCTCCTTTGAGACTCTGGAGCTTTTCCAGACTTAACATGAACTGCTTTGGCGAGTTCCTTCTCCTCCGCCAAGCCTGCCTCCTGCTCGGCAGCTTTCTCCACCAAATCTCCCAACCGGTGGTAAGTGACTACGCGACACCTGTTACGAATCTCCACTCGCATCCCACTCAAAAACTTTCTAATCAAGTCTTCTTCTGAAATGCCCACTCCTGCAAATCTGCGAAGTTGGTTGAACACAACCTCATACTCCCTGATAGACATCACTCCCTGGCTTACATGCTCGAACTCGCACTTCTTCCTATCCATCGCTTCCTTCGGAAAGTATTTCCTATCGAACTCTCGAATGAAATCAGCGAAGGTAAGTCTCTCTGGCCCAAAATGGCTCAATCGTATTCCCTCCCACCATATAAGAGCATCTCCACGAAGGTACTGCATAGTCAATCTGAGCGACAACTCTGGTGGACACTCAATAATCTCCAGCTTCGGCTGCAAGGCTAACTTCCAATCGTGTGCAGCTACAGCATCCACTGTCCCGCTAAAATGCTCCATCTCCATGTTTCTCATCTGACATGTCAGCCTGTAGAACCTCTCATTATAAACCGGGTAAACATGAGGTCGCGGTGGTGGTGGCGGTAGATCCTGAACACCATGAGCAAACTGCTGAACTGGACCCTGCTGCAGTGGAACCTGTGGAAGGGGAACCTGCTGAACGGGATCCTGATGATCATGCTGAGCTGGAATTTGCTGATCCTGTTGGACCTGAACCAGTGGAACTTGCTGAACCTGAATCTGCGGTCCCTGCTGAACGGCAGCCATCTGACGAGCAACCTCCTGAGCAGCTACTCGGGCGGCCTCCTGAGCAATCTGCTGAAGTGCCTCCTGAGCGGCCTGTCTAGCGGCATCCTGAACCATCTGTCTCAATTCATCCTGATCAACTGGTGGAGCCGCGGGTGGTGGAACTACGGGCTGCTCATGCTCATCTACATCGTCTCTAACGGCTCTGGCGGTCTGGGCACGGGTGGTTCTTCTCCTTGGCGGCATCTAAAAGGAAAGCGAAAATTTAACTTACGCGGAACTTTGGATACCAACATTTAAGGAGAAGTGATATCGAACGGAAACGTGCTATTTATTTTTATTTTCAAAATTCCCACATCCCCGAAAATATTTTGAAATCGTTTAAAACCGTCAAAACCGAATAAAACCAGGTCTCCAAAAATCGCCATCCCGGGTCGGAGCCAGGACGGAACCCGCTCTGATACCAAATTGTGACACCCGCCACTTTCGAAATATAATAAATTGATAAAAGCGGAAATAAAATAATAATACAACTCAAATAATAATAATCTTCATATAATATAAAAGTCAATACGGTACCAAAAGGCCTACAAGCCCAACATCGATAACATCCGAAATATAAAATACGATATAAACCGAAAGTCTAAAATAGGAATAACATAAACGATAAAAGTCCAAAGGCCTAAAGGCCCGATAAAGATAAAAGCGGTAAAAGCGATAGAAGCCCAAAAGCCCAATAGCACCGGTCCGATAATCACTCCTGCTCATCGGTCTCACCTAAAAGGGGGAAAGAATGAGGGGTGAGCGACAGGGGAATCGCTCAGCGAGGTATGGGATGCTACCCCGAAGTCCATGGACCCGGACATAGCACTCCGAATAAATATAATTTAATTCTAATGCATGTCAAACACAGTACCTAAAGTACTCAAGCAACAAACAATGGTCCTAGCGAGGTGCACACTCGCCGCCCACTAACAGGCCAAAACACTACCGAAAAGGTGCTCGGTTCATACACACACCGAAAAAGTGCTCGGTAACACACGCCCGTAGACGATTTATCGACACTTCCAGTCTACAGCTCATCCGGTCGACTAAAGTTGGCTGTGACCTCCATACATTCCGGCATACAGAAGTCCGTCTCTGTATCCGTCTCCAAACAAAAACAATCCTAGCTAAGAATTTACATTAAGTGAAACAATCAATGTTGAATCCTCTAACCCCCTAGTTCCGGTTTATGCAAAGAACCTAAAACTAAACAAGCAATGATAGACTCGATTCACACAGACAGAACACATTAGAAATAAATTAATCCGGTTTTCCCTAACCGATTTCCAATTGATTTTAACCGACCGGTTTAACCTAACCGATTCGAAATCGATTTAAACTAGTCAAACCACCGGTTGACCGAGTCACCGAGTTGACTCACCGGGTTGACTCGGCCGAGTTGGCGAGTCGCCGGCGAGTCACCGGTGTCGGTCACCGGCGGCGACGTCGGCAAGGCGGCGACGCGGCGGCTTACCGGAAAATCAACGGCGGCGACGCGGCGGCAGCTTCTCGGCGGCGAACGGACGGTGGTCGGTCACGGCGGCTCCGGCGAACGTTTGTCGGAGACGGTGGCGAGTGGCCGGAATTCGCGGTGGCTCCGGCGAATCTTCGGGAGGCGCGTGCGGCTTCGTCCGGGCTCCGATTAAGGCATGGTTGGTGTCTACGGCTTCGTCTCGACGAGAGGAACACGATGATGGCCTTGGATGCACGAGATAATCAATGGTTAGGAAGTTATGGGCGATTTACTAAACGGAAACGAAACTGAGCTTAAGGAATGCGGTTTCCGGCGGTTACCTAGGGCGTTTATCGGTGGTGGTAAGCTGAACGTGATCACGGCGCACGGTTGCTCCGGCAACGAGCTCAGGTGAGCTTTCTCTCTTTTTCTTCTTCTCTCTCTCTCTCTCTCTCTCTCTCTCTCTCTCTCTCTCTCTCTCTCTCTCTCTCTCTCTCTCTCTCTCTCTCTCTCTCTCTCTCTCTCTCTCTCTCTCTCTCTCTCTTTCTTGAGTTTAATAGAAATTGGAGATGGTGGAGATGGTGGAGATGGTGGAGATAGTGGAGATAGTGGGTCATTACAAAGACCTTCTTCGACAGACCTATGATGGACGGATCCCTGCGATTACTATCAACCAGATGAAGTCCTATGCTCACTGCAGCATGTCTACAACTCTCCTCCTTGGCTCAAGCCAAGATCTCCAGCTCATCAGCAGGGTCCCTCCTTGCTCACTGAAGCACATCGACACATCATGCTCACTGCAGCATGTCGACGGGTTTACCATCTGTTCCGGCCATGTGCCCTCTTGAACAGATGACCCCTACTAACCACAGAGCTACGTGCTCCCAAGGCTACGCGCCCTTATCTAGGCTCCGTGCCTCCATTTGGCTATGTGCCGACTAGAGTGTTGATGTGCTTCAGTGAGATCAATATATGGGAAGAGAAAGACATGAGGAGTTGAGTATGATGAAGAGGCCGTACATGGCGTAGTAATACTAGTTACTCGAGTAACTTCCAAAGGTTAAACCAAAGTTACCCTAGTTATACTAGTATACTAGTTATACTAGTTACCCGGGTAACTTTGGATGAAGAAGAGAAGCCCTATTCCCTTTGCTAAGGCATCAGACCGTTGCAAGGGAAGAGGAGGCGCGTGTGACAGGCTGGAGAAGAGCTAGATAAAGCAAAAGGAGCTTTATGCACAAGGAAGAAGCTCATTGGATGGTTTGAATTAAAGCAAACCTTATCTCTTGTAATAGTGCCTCTTTATGAAACCCTCATCCTAGTGTTGCCTCCTCATATATATTGTAAACTCTGATCAGATTAATAATTAAGAAGTTTGAGATTATCTCTCTAGACTCTCTCTCTTATTCATAATGATTCTTAAATACTCTTAAACATGATTACTACCATCAAGCTACATATGTCTTCCTGAACATGCTAACCTATTCACACAGACCAAGCTGGTACCAGAGATATACACCAAGGTCGAGATCAATGAGATGTTCTATGGAGTCTGTGGAGAACAAGAGAAGAACAAATAAGCTTTCCAGATGAAGCTTGATGGTGTCTACTATCCATTGAATGATAGTATCAGTTGGCTCATTACTTGCATGGAGGAGATGAAGCAAGACATAGCCAGAATTCAGCATGCTACCGACGTTGCTCGATCGTCATCGATCGATAGAGATCAACATACATCGATCAACATTCGTCAACGCACATCGATCGACAATCAGATGCCAACATCGATCGACAACGATCCACCACGCCCACATACGATGAAGTCTCAACAAAAATTTCACACCAGGGAAGAGATAGATCAGTTGGTAGAAGAGATCTATAGAGCTCTAGAAACTACAGAAGAAAGGCTTGACGGGAGATGTGATGACATCTATTTCCCAATGGATCTTAGCATCAGTGCTTTGACTTCCAAGATTGAAGTTATGCAAGGGGAATTGGTGGAGTTTCAGAGTTACATTCCCCGTCGACCAGAGGCATCGTCATCGATCGACAGAGGCAACAACAAATCGACCGACATTCATCATCGAACATCGGTCGACAACGCTACAAACCGAGGCCGACTAGTACCAAAGATGACATCAGACATGTCCGACACACATTACCATGGAGAGGAGATCTCAGCTGACACTTACGCCACACTTAGGAGACATCAGTTCAACCTGGAGAGTCCTGAAGAAAGATTGCAAAGGATTGAAAACACAACTGCAACAATGAAAGAAAAATGGCGTAGGGGGGGATGAAGCTATGAGAGACTTCACTGGTACATGGTTCAACAAGCGCAAAGAAGAGATGGACACTTGTTTTCTAACATGTTCCAGCTTTCAACACTACTAGCCCAATCACCTCCAAAGTTAAGCTAAAATGACTATAACAAAGCGCTGAGTGGGAAAAAACCCACTACTAGGTAATATTTATTTAGTTTTTATTGATATACTATTTATGTTGGTTTTTAATTATTGCAGGTCATAAAAAAAAAGATCCAAGTAGACGATTGACGTGAGTATCGACCGACGAGAAGCTGTCGACATCGATCGACATTGCCTAACCTGTCGCGACCGATATCAACATCCCTACATCGGTCGACATCCATTCCTGTCTGGTATATCATTCTAACTTGTTACATTGAGTCCTTATGATTTAGTTATCACCATAACTCCGACTGAATTTACACTGGGGATAGTGTAGTTTAAGTCTGGGGGGAGTTTACTGATAGTAATTTATTTATGAGTTATATTAAAATGTCTTTCAAAAAGTTTTATTGAGTCAAGAAGGGGATAATGAACTTATAGATTTTGCTTGTTATCTAACCACTCTTTAGCACCGTTCTAGATTTACTGATTGCAGATAGTACTAAAGATACTAAAGTGGATCAACATGTGAACTATTCACACTTGCTGAGATTGTTTGAAGGAACCAAAGCTGACCTACAACACTAAACTTGACACAACTGCTTGTCTTGGGGCTTGGTATGCATGGGATTGGATTCTTCAAACAAGTCTGGAAGGTAAAGCCTTGTGTAGATAGATTAATCACCCTTTCTCTCTCTATTTTCGAAATTATAGATAGATAAAAAAAATTATTTATTTACTATTATATATATCTATTAGAAATTTATTAGGAAGGAATTCGAACAGGACTTGGTGGCTACAACTATTAAGGCTTGCTTCACAAATAATCCTAGGATATAGGTCAAAAAGAAGTGAACATGACTTAGTGGTAACCACCATTAAAGCTTGATTCATGGAAGCCTGTCCAATCTTGGTCAAAGATCTTTGCTAATATAAGCAGACTTTGACTAAGAGAGAAAATTAGAAGAGAGAGAGGATATGAACTAATGTTTATCTGCAGGTCCAGATACTTGTTTGAAAGTCCTTGCATCCTGTGATCAATACCCCCAAGGTAAAGCCTACACTATTATTTATGCTAAGAAATGAGGTTGGTAGAGAGGAATGTCAGACAAGATTTGCTAAGTTGTTGGCTAGATGAATTTGGTTGCTAAGCTAGGATATGGTATAATGTGCTTTTGTGATTAGGACTTTTTAGATGTGGATTGCAATATTGTAGAGGTTATGATTCTAAGTTTTAAATCATGTTGAGTACCTGCTGTTTTAAAACCTCTTTCAGAGAGACTGCCTGTTTGTTTTGCTTGAGGACAAGCAAAAGGGTAAGTCTGGGGGAGTTGATAGACCATGGATTTGACCCATTTTCATCCATGGTTTATAGGTGTTTTTACTGATAATTATTATATTATAGAGTCTATTTATTATATTTATAAGATCAGGAGTGATTTGGAGATAAGTGATGATTTTGGAGCATTTTGGAGATATTTAGACCAAGCACCCGAGATGACCATCGGGCTCGACCATCAGTCGATATTTGAGAGGAATAATCGATCAATGTTCATATCATGACATCGATCGACAGCGAAGTGTGCAGAAAGCCCGTTTGGTCACAGCCGACTTGAAGCCCAAGTCTTCACCAATTTACAAGATTGCCCCTGACGAGTTTTAACCTAATTATATAAGCTTTGCCACCATGTTAGAGGCAAAGTGTGCTTTTCTTGTTTTAATTACTATTCTAATGAAGTTTTCTTACCTAATTGCTGTTATGAATTGTTTAGCCATGTCTGAGTAGTTCCATTGTTAGATCTTAGGGTTTAAATAGGTTAGGAGGGATTAGCCCCAACTATAGATTGCTGAGTTGTGGTAATTGTCACTAGGATTGTTCATTAATGTCTGTCTCTAGATTAGCTATCTAGAACCTGCCCTAGGATTGATAGATAAAAGCGAGAGCTTCATTCTCATCCTGAAGACATTCCAACTGAGCTAAGTTTCTTGCTATGAGTAAGGCGAGAGCTGATCTAGTGAGCTTAGTAAGCATTCATTCAACCCGCGCATAAAGCTTAACTAGAAGCGCGTCGATCGATATCATTATTGAATAATCGATCGACCGAGCGAAAGGTGTATCGATCGATAACCCTATAGGATCATTGATCGACACTTTCTATTGGTCGACATACGATAGTTGAGATCATTAGATCTAGTTAATAGACAAGTCCAAACATTGCGAACGCTGATGGACTTGTTAACTAAGTAGTTGAGCTTTACATTGTCATGCATGCAATTCATTAGGCATCTATAGGATTATATTCCCAAGTTTCCTGAATAAAAACCCTAAGTCTAGCTATTTCCTTTTTAAGCACCAAGACCTCAATCAATCTATTGAACAAACACTTGTTCAATATAAAACTGCAATTTACATTTAAATCTTCGAAACCATCTAGCTTAACAAATCATATTAGATTTCTTATGTTTCCTAGCTCTCTGTGAATTCGATCCCTAAGTATTACAACTCGACCTCTTATTTGAGAGAGTATAAATCACTCCTTAGGGTAATTTGAGTGGTATCACTTAATGATAAGATCGACCCATCGCCCATCCATCTCATCGACCCAGCTTCCCAGCCTGTAACATTTGGTATCAGGGCTTAAAGCTCCTATATCAGATGATATCAATCCATATCTATCCCTGTTCTTGTTTCATTCCTTGCTAGTTTTCATTTATAAAAAACCAAAAAAGCCATAAAAATTGTTATTTGCTTCAAGTTTGAATTTCTGCATTTTGTGTTCTTGAGAAAAGAAAAATTAAAAAGAGAAAGAGTTTTATTAGTTTGATCCACGAAATTCCTTTGACATATTAGTCGAGGCAGTACGGTGAACGGAGAGAGGGCCAGTATGGTCGGTCTCAAGGGATTCAAGGGGCGAGAGGGAGTGATAAGGGGAAGGGGATTGCTAGAGAGAAACAAGGACATCACAAGCAAGACAGTGCTTATCATCCGTATAAGGAGAAGTTCGCAATGGGATATGGAGAAGGATCTTATTTCTATGGAAGGCACAACGGATATGGGAATAAGAAGATGGCCTTTCAGTCTATGGATTCTCAACAACAACAGCGGCAAGATGCAGGAGAGCATCGTCCTTTGAACCCCACTAAGCGTATGCTTGACGCTTTCAAGGGCGTTAAGGGGTCTCATGGGCCACGTGGTGTTAAGGGGATTGGAACCGAAGGTAGTTCTTCTTCCTCAAAAGCTCGCAAGTCACTATCATTTGAAGAAGCGGTACCTGAAGTTCAGAGCGAGGAGATGGGTCAAGAGGTTGCGGTGCTGAAAGATGGCTTGGCCGTACAGGAACAAGGTGAACTTGATGCGGAAGCTAAAGTGGCCGCGGAGCAGTCTCTCCACTCTGAGGCGTTAGATGAGGTGAATCTTATGATTGATGGAGTGATTCTGTCTGACTCGGAGCTCCTTGTGGAGGGAGGTGATCTAGAGGACTGGGAACAAGGTGAGATTATGGATTTCGCCGAGGAAGATGGTTTAGCTGTGGGTGATCAAGACTTGGGTGATCAGGAGTTGGGTGATCAGGAGCTGGGTGATCAGGAGATGGAGGATCAGGAGCTGGGTGTTCAGGAACATAGTGATCCAGTTGATGAGGTGACTGCCCAGATACCAGAGAATAAGAGCGGGGAGGTGCCAAATGATGAGAAGGCTTCAAAGAAGAAGGAGATGAAGCAAGAGGCTGTGATGACAGGAGGAGCCAAGAAACGTGTGGGGCAAGCCTTTGCCTCACCACGCAAGAAGCTCCTGGCGAAGGTGGCTGCGAAACAGGGGGACAAGGCCAAGAAGGGCCCGCCTAAGGCAAAGAACCCAGTCGTGTAAGGGGTCTGCAGTTTCTCAATTTTCTTTTGAATAATGTTGGATTCAGTTATGAAATCTTTTAGAATCGAGTCTGGTCCTAGTGGTTTAATTTCTATGTCTTTCAGTTTCCTTAGACTTAAGTATGGTTATTTCTTTGGTATGACATGGTCGTGTCAGAGTTATGATGAGTTCTTGATGGTATGTGTGTGGTCTAAGGGTTTTATAAACGTTTTTCTCTTTGGAATCAGTATGATTTTGATATGATTTTGGCTTATAACCCTCTCGCAATCTTTTTTGGTATGATTCTTATTGCTTTCTTCCTAGGCTGGAATGACAAGGTGATCATAAGGTTTAAGGATGTCCATAAGGTGTTACTAGTTTTATTTCATTTTGTCTTCTCTCTAGAATGGATTGTCATTGCGAGCATAAGGCACAAGGATGTTCATAAGGTGTTACTGGTTTTGTTTATTCAGACCAGGATCATGGCTTTACGTTGGTTGGTTTGTATGGCTGATACTAAACGGAGAGAATATATGGACGCAAGGATCTCGGTTAGATTTTTCATGGTTTTGTTATACTATTGCGTATTAGTTTTTTGTTTATGGAGATATATGGAATTGGTATTTTGGAGAATATGGTCTGTTGGTTGGATTATTCGTTTGTACTTAAGGTTCGGCTTGGTTAGTCTATGCTTGGTTGATCAGGTATATGTTAGAGATGGCTTGTTTAGGAGAATCTATACAGTTTGGTTAATATTGGTGCTAGAGGTTTGCACGGTGTTTGGGATTTGATGTTTTCAGTGGAAATTGAACTGATAATACGGTCCAGCACAATTGCATTTATTAAGAGGATCAGTTTCCCAAAATTGTTTATTTGTGGAATTATAAAAATTTTAAGTTGGAATTGCCAAGGTTTGGGCAGTCATTGGACTATCAGTTATCTACGGGAAATTTGGTCAAAACATAAACCACCTTTTCTTTTTCTATCAGAGACAAAGCAACAATTTGATTTTGTACAATCGGTTCAGTTTCATTTTGGCTATAGTCATTTTCATACGGTCGATCCCCGAGGTAGAAGTGGGGGTCTAGCTCTTTTCTATGATTCATCCTTTAAGGTTACCATTCTGTCGTCAAACAATCAAATTATTGATGTGGAGACAGAATATGAAGGGAAACGGATATTTATATCTTTCATTTATGGAGAACCAAATCAAAATCTGTGAGATCATGTCTGGGAGAAACTAACTCGAATTGTTATAGTTCGCGATGAACCATGGTTTATTATTGGAGATATAAATGAGATTACATGGAATCATGAAAAGGAAGGAGGGGCCCTGGAGCATGCAGATACCTTCATATCTTTTAATAATATGACCGAGAATTGTGGTTTGCTAGAATTCTCAAGTTTAGGTAATACTTTATCATGGAGTGGGAGGAGGAATAAGCAAGTGGTAAAATGTCGTTTAGATCGGGCATTAGGAAATAATAAGCGGCACAATCTGTTTCCATGCTCTCATGTAGAATATTTGGGAATGATTGGTTCGGATCATAGACCCATCGTGGCTTCTATTGAGAATAAAATATTCAAATTTCGTAGGCAGTTCCGTTTTGACAAGAGATGGATAGGTGAAGAAGGCCTTATGGAATCTGTCACGAGAGGCTGGAATTCGTGACATAGACGGGGAGACGCAGGAATCGTTTAAAAGATCCATAATTGTAGGCATGAGATCTCGGTTTGGAGAAAAGCTAACCCAGCATATGGGAAGGATAAAATAAATACTTTACAAAAGGCTCTTGAAGAAATTCAAAATGATTTCTCCAAAACAAATGTTGAGGTCCCGGAAGTTTCTCAAAAATTATAGGAAGCATACCGGGATGAGGAACATTATACTTGCAGGGATCGGAATAAGAAATTTTACCATGCTCTTACTAAACAAAGAAGGATTCAGAATAGGATTACTGGTCTGTATAATGAAGAAGGTGATTGGGTTAATTCGGAATCCAAGGTTGAGGAAGTACAATTAAATATTTTATGGATTTGTTTCATACTTCATCCCCAGAGGATTTTGATAGTTTTCTAGAGGAAGTTCCTACCTCGATAACGGATTTTTAAAATCGGAAACTAATGTCTGAGGCTACGGAAGAAGAGGTTAAAGCAGCTCTCTTTATGATGCATCTAGAAAAAGCCCCTAGGCCGGATGGAATGACTGCAGTTTTCTATCAACAATCATGGTCAATCATCAAAGAGGATGTGGTGAATATGGTTAATAATTTCCTTAATTCAGGAGTTAGTGATGATAAATTAAATATGACAAATATTTGTCTTATTCCCAAAACGGCGAGACCTAACAAGATGACTGAATGCGGCCAATTAGCTTATGTAACGTTGGTTATAAAATTATTTTGAAGGTATTATGTCAGTGGCTCAGAGGATTATTACCAAAGCTGATATCGGAAACTCAGTCTGCGTTTGTGTCTGGATGATTAATTTCGGATAATATTCTCATTGCCCAGGAAATGTTCCATGGTCTCCTACAAATAATGCATGCAAAGATAAATTCTTAGCAATAAAGACGGATATGAGTAAGGCTTATGATCGAGTTGAGTGGTCTTTTGTCAAGCGACTACTTTTGAAGATGGATTTCTCTAATGATTGGGTGGCTCTGATGATGCAACGTATCTCTTCAGTTAATTATATGGTTCTCTTGAACGGGAAGCCGAAAGGGCATATTGTCCCAGAGAGAGGTTTAAGGCAAGGAGATCTGTTGTCTCCGTATATATTTATTTTATCTACCGAAGCCCTTATAGCAAATATTAGAAAAGAGGAACGAGAGAAACGACTAACGGGATTGAAAATTGTACGCGGCAGCCCGCATATTTCCCACCTTTTATTTGCGGATGATAGTTCTTCTGTAAGGCTACGAAGGAGGAATGTGGTGTACTTTTAAAACTGCTAAAAGACTATGAGGCAGTTTCTGGTCAACAAATTAACTTTCAGAAATCATCAATACAATTTGGTCACAAGGTTCCAGATAATATAAGATCGGATATTCACAATATTCTGGGTATTACCAATTTGGGAGGGATGAGCAATTATTTGGGTATTCCGGAAAGTCTTGGGGGGTCCGAAATACAATTTTTTGGTTACCTAAATGACCGAGTGAATAATAAAGTAAATGGCTGGACAGTTCGGTTTCTCACAAGAGGGGGAAAGGAAGTTTTGATCAAATCAGTGGCTTCACCGAAGCCAACGCATGTAATGTCATGTTTCCGACTTCCTAAAGGAGTGACGAAGAAAATAACGAGTACTCTTTCTCACTTCTGGTGGGGTGGAAGTGGAAATAAAAAAGGAATTCATTGGCTTTCTTGGGATGAAGACTTTAATACAGCTGTGTTGGCTAAACAATTCTGGTGGTTACTACATAAACCAGATTGTTTGTTTTCAAAAGTTTTTAAAGGACGCTATTTTCGGAATACCGATCCTTTGGACGAACACATATCATACTCATCCTCTTATGGATGAAGAAGCATCCGCTCAGCTAGATCTCTGGTTAAAAAAGGGCTAATCAAAAGAGTGGGAACATGACAATCCATGTCAGTATGGACAGATCTATGGATCCCCGCTCCTCGCCCGAGGTCAGCAATACCAAAAACAAATACTAAATTTTTAAACCCTTCATTAAAGGTGGAACATTTCATTAATCCGATTGGCTGTTCATGGAATGTGGATTTTCTTAATGCTTATATACATTCTGATGATGTGAAACTCATTAGAGGTTTAGCAGTAACTAGATCTCAAAAACCAGACACAATGGGATGGAGATTTACGGAGTCTGGTAAATATTTGGTTAAATCTGGTTTCAGAACTGAATCTTTATAACCAGATAGAGTTCAGAGGAGTAATTTATATGGACCAAATGTTAAACCGTTATTGGCTTTTCTTGGAAACTGAAGTGTCCTTCAAAGTTGAGACATTTTGTGTGGCAATTTCTTTTTGGTACGTTACTAGTTTCAAAGAATCTTACAACTCGAGGGATTGATTGTGATACACGTTGTAGTATGTGTGGGGCAGAAGAAGAGTCCACTAACCATGTACTCTTCGAGTGTCCACCAGCTTTACAAACATGGACACTTTCTAGGATTTCTTCCCCTCCGGCGATCTTTCCATCGTCGTCCGTTTTTACCAATATGGATTATCTATTTTGGAGATTACCAAAGGAGGAGGATTTTAACTATTTTCCATTGATATTATGGTATATTTGGAAGGCTAGAAATGACAAGATTTATTGAAACAGGGATGGCAATCCATATGAGATATTGCGGATGGCCGATGTGGAAAGTAAGATATGGAAGGAGGCTCAGCTAACCGTGAATGGTCCTTCAGAGAATTCCTATAGTGGGAGCTTACAACAATCTGCGTCTCTAGCCCTGGAAGTTTCTAGAGTTTGTTATATTGATGGAGCTTGGAAAGAGGAAGACATGTTTACAGGACAAGGGTGGTTTTGCAGAAAGAGTGGCTCGACATATGTCATGATGGGGGCAATGAATCTTCGCAGAAGTCTGTCACCTTTGCATGCTGAGTGTGAAGCACTAATTTGGGCAATGGAATGCATGAAGACCCTACAATTTTCTGATGTAGTTTTTGCGACGGATTGTTCTAAGTTGGCGAAGATGGTGTCGACACCTCAAAAATGGCCTGCTTTCTCTACACACATGGAAGAATTCAACCGCAGTAAGTCTTTCTTGCCTCACTTCCGGATCAGACATATTCTTAGAGCACAAAATACCTTGGCGGACAAGTTTGCAAGCGGTGCGAGGAGTTCTCCTTCAGCTTTGCTTTATGTTGATTCAGTCCCACCGGTTTGGCTTGCTAGACCGGTTGGAGTTTCTAGTTAGTTTTTAATTGATGTTGTCAAATAAAAAATATTAGCCTAGTTGTTTGCATTCATTTCCCCCAGCTCCCCTTTCCATATTTAATTTTGCATACCTTAAATCTGTCATTTTGAATTTTTCTCATTTATGTTGCATCCTAAATTAAAAAAATAAAATAAAAAATGGAAAAGTTGCATAGCATGTTTTATATTTTCATGGATACCATATCATTATATTGAGCATATTTTATAAACAAATCATTTAGTCTTTTTTTGCATTAGTTTTATAGAATTGTTTCCCTTTTCGGTTTTTGCATTCCAAACCAAGAAAATTCAAAAATATTTGCATTTGTTATTTGTCATTTTCTATTGTATATTTCATATCAGACTGACTTAGTTCGTGCATATCATTCTTGCATTGAAAAAAAAATTATAAGAATCATATTTCAATTACTTTCGAATTTACATACCATATTTGCATATTTTGTTTCTGCACCTTCCATTCTAAAAAAAATATATATATTTTCATTGCATTTGCTTCTTATTGTTCATATCTGCTTGCATGTTTCCCTATCATTATAGTATATTTCTTGCATTCCATTGTTGCATTAAAAAAAAAAAACAAAAAAAAATTTTGTATCATAATTTAGAAAACTCGGTCCAAGGCATTTTAATTATTTTGTGTTGCATAGAATTTGACCAGTGCCAATAAAAATCCATTGACTACTTGTTTTGTGTAATCCTTTCAGGTACCATGGATGAAGAAGATGATCCTTGGCTAGAAGATCAGTCCATGACTGATGAAGAAGATGTTCAATGGGCTGATGATTGTTCCAACACAGATTCTGATGAGGAACTCTATGAAGAAGATCCTGAACCAGAACCACCAGATCCTTACCAAGATGACCCCCACTCCACTGATTGGTCCAGAAAAGAATCTGACCCAGAAGAAGGTTATGAGAGTGATTCATGGCAGGAAGAGACTGAAGCTGAAAACAGTCTAGAAATATCAGAAGATTGGGATCATGAATCTGAAGAAGAAACTCAGCTCCAACTAGACGTCCAAGAGGACTTATGGGAGGATCAAACCAATCCTGATGCTGAACAAGATGACATGCCATGGTATGAAGACACCAACTCTCAGCTCAGTTTAGGAGAAACTGATCACAATGATGAAGAGACTTGGAACCGAGAAGATGAGCAAGATAGCTTTGGTACTAACTCAGAAAATGAGGAGGAAGCCATAAGTTAGTCTGGAAGAAATGTTAAAGAGTCCCAACTTGTCTTGGCTGAAGAGGAATAAGTTGAAAGTGAGTCCGGAAAAAATGTTAATGAACTTGAAGCACACTCCACATACTTTTCTGGTTATGGCCAAAGAGACGAAACTTACCCCCAGTGGGAGGACGAAATGGAGGCCTTGTTCCAGAGTCACCACGTTCCAGAAGAGGAGAAGCTGTCCTATGCCACTAAGACATTGATTGGACCTGCTCTAGCATGGTGGAAAAGAAAGCAACATGCTCAATGGTATGATGATGATCCGGATCATACTTGGGAGAGTTTCAAATTGGAGATTCTTGAGGAGTTTGTGAAGAAAGATCCAGATCAATCCCCTATGTGTGCTGCTCACGAAATCTATGCTCTCAGCAACCCTCCAATCTTTAAGGCTGGACGCAAGCAAGCTATTCATCATCACAGCCGACAAGAGATGGAACCGGCTGTAAAGAAGAAAACTGTTAAGAAGCAAGAGGGTTCACAGCTAAGTTCACTCTAGTTGACAAGGGTACCAGACACAGTCTCATATCCAAAAGGAACTTTGCAACCAGAGAGAAAAAAGGCCGGAGTTGTTCTTGAGAGTGGGGAACCCCAAACTAAAGATGAAGCTATGGCACAAGGTTTGCAAAAGCCACCAGCATCATCAAATCAAAGTAAGTCCTCTAATTCTAAAAATATTAAAATTCAGACATGTTACAGATGTCATAAGAGGGGACACTTTGCTTTAAATTGTCCATCCAGAAAGTTATTAGGATGCACATCAGTAGAGTTGAAACCAGAGCCAAGTAAAACAAGTGATAGTCTTGTTCCTTTTGAACTTTCAAATTCTGGATTTATGCACTTGTCTTTGCCAGAAAGTTTTGATCCAGGTATAAAGCAAGAAGATGAACGACCAACCAATGGTGAGAGGTTTAAAGAGAACCAGGGACAGCACCTGACTTGTCCACAAAACGTTGAAGCAGTTACAAGAAACAACAAGAGTACACAAGCTGTCAAAGAGCAAATCATACTTCAACTAGTTGAAACAATTTGGGTAAATCTTAACTTTACTTTTCCTATTTATAAATTTTTAAACCCAGATATAATTCACTTGTTTCCTGCCAACAGTTTTGAATTTGTTTCAGGAACATAGACTAAAGATCATATGTATGATCTACACAAGGAGATTACAAGGTGTTTATATGCCAAGAGAAAACAAGAAATTGTTCACAGCCACACCTTGATTCCATACGACCCAGGAGATCAAGCCCCACCCATCAGAGTGCCAGACCAAAACAGAGGAGTAGTTTTGTCGTTCCTACCCAAAGGAGGACCACCAGATTTGCCATCAAAGATCAAACCAATCAAATACCATGGTAAGGTCCTAGAATCTCAAAGGAAGATGCGGCCATCAAATAAGTACCTGAACCAAGAGCCAACCAGTTGAACCAATCAGCTAAACAAGAGACCAACCCGGATATGTGTTCAGTAAAAATGGCGTCTTTCAGCAACCAAGACGAAGTTTGCCATGAAACAAATTTTCATGGATTCTACACTCCAGGAATGTCCCAGAACAGATGGAATCAGCCCAAAATCTACTTGGACCAGGAAGATACGAATTTTATAAACCGGAAGTTCTCCAGCCCGTCCATCTGCGAGTATCCGAGTTTAGAAGCTGTTTCAAGCCCAATGAAGAAGAGTTACGTCCAAGAAAAACTCATGGAATTCAATATGGATCTCTTAGCTTTCCAAAAAGCCAAGAAAGAGGAGAAAAGTCCACGGAAATATGTAGTTATGGCCCAATCTCTAAAACCGGCCAAACCAGCTCTACACTTGCCTAAATTGGAAGATCCGGGTTTGACATCAAACCAAACTCAATTTTGGAAACCTGGAGACTTTTTCCGGCTTCAAGAGGCCCTCTAAAATATCTTAGGAAGCACAAGACCACACTGGATAAGGCGGATCCTTGAAGAATCAATCCAACCAAACCAGAGCCGATTATGGAAAGATTCAGGCCGTTCTCAGACTTGAGCGTTTTTCACGATTTTATAGTAAGAGCTTTTTTGAAACGACATCGATTTCATAGAACATTCAAACTTCTAGTATAGCATAGGGAGTTCAAGGTGTTTTAGTTTACCGTTGCCGTTTTATACGAGAAATCCGAATCTCCTTCGAGAGAGCGAGTTCTTTGCGGTTTCCAAGCTGTAAAGTACCGATGGTGACTCCGATCGAGACGAAACAAGAGTCAATTTGATACGATCGCAGAAGAGGGAGCTACAAGAATGGGACGAAGGCAGCATGTTTGGTCCAACTCAGAAAATGGGCGAGTCGGACGGCTTGTTCGGTCCAACTCGCCAAATGGGCGAGTTGGACGGCTTCGGTCGATCCAACTCGCCCATTTGGCGAATTGGACGGCTTCGGTCGGTCCAACTCACCCATTTGGCGAGTTGGACGGGTTTGGTCGGTCCAACTCACCCATTTGGCCTGTTGGACGGCTTCGGTCGGTCCAACTCGCCCATTTGGCGAGTTGGACGGCTTGCTCGATCCAACTTGCCCATTTGGCGAGTTGGACTAGTTGGACGGCTTGCTCGGTCAAATCCTCCTGTTTTGTGGGTTGGACGTTGGTGTTTCGTTGTCCGGGATCCGTTGTCTGGGGCCTCGAGCAACCTTCCTTGAAGGCTTATCTTGTAAATCCCTTTCAGACTTGTTACGAAACATGATTTAGTGCTTCTGTGTCTCTATTCTTTTGAGAATTATCGTTTCTTTTTTCGAAGAAGATGTTTCTCGGGAAGTTTCTGACTTTGATTTCGTCGTAACCGATTTTAACCCCAATAGTTAGCCCCCCAGCTCGTTAGAATCATGGTGTTCTTGTGAGCGGTTCGGACGTGCATAGTGAGTTAGACGAAATCCAATGTCAAAATATCCGAAGGTGAATAGTGAATTCTCTTTGCTTATAAGTATGTGGAGTAAGTTTTCAATTTCGTTACTTGCTCATTTCCACAAACTTTCTCTCAAGATAGAAATCCATTTTTCTCTCTTCTCTCCCTCTGATAGAAAAACTCTTTTTGATCATGACTTCAAGGAAAAATGCTTCCTCCAAGTCTCGTGGTGATCGCTCTGTCCCTGGTGGCTCCAGTTCGCGACATGGAATGTTGCACCAAAGGTGGAGTTTTCGGATCACTCGATCGATCCCGAGGAGTGCAACGCTTATTGGACAGCCAGGGGCGAACCAAAGCATCCTCCACCCGGGATATGGCGTCCTGCTCCATTTCGTGCTAACCCTGTGGATGGTTGTCCGAGCTCGAGCTGTCTGAACGGGCTTGATGCCATTCGGAGCTTTTGTAGAGTTCCGGAATTGGTAGAGTTTCGTCTCCCAGTAGTCGAAGAAGTTGTTGAATCTCCCCCCGATGGCTACTTCACGTGCTTTGAAGTGTACTTGATGCAATGCCACTTGTAGTTTCCTCTCCCAGAGATTATCGTGCGGTTCTTTAGCCGTTTTGGGTTAGGGTTCGGTCGAATCATGTCGATCGGTTTACAACACATTATTGGGATTTTGGTGCTGATTTACGAAAGGGGGATCCCCCTTGACATTGATCATCTCGAAGTTTTGTTGATGTTCAAGGGAAATATGGGCACCGTACAATTGGGTCCTCGGCCGAACAAGGCGATCATAGCCGACTTCGTGTCGAACTACCGTGTTTAGACACAGTTTTTCTTCTTTGTCTGAATCGATAATGCATCTGTGGAAGAGAGCTGCATCCCCATTCTTAGGACCATATGGGGCGGAGAGGTATTTTTGATTTGTTACACGCTAGTTATGGTTCTGATGACATTGGATTTTACAAATCCGTTTCTCGTTTTTGCAAGGATCAATCCCCTTCCGCCCGTTCCAGAAGGCTTGACCACCATTATAAGTTTACTCCACAGTGGTGACTTCTATTGGGGTACATTTACCCCGAAACGGGTTTGTCCTAGTGTTGTTCTCCATCGCTCCCGATTTCAGCCTGATTTGCCAATCGATGAAGAAGAGGATGACTCAAGCATGGGTGGGTTCATTCCGTGTAAGGCCCCAGTAGAGAGGGAGAGGTCGAGGAACCGCAAGGATAAACACATAGTTATTGATGATGACAAAGCTGGCGGGGGATGCTTTCCCGAAACTCTCGTCGGAGATTATTTCGATGGCGAGCCATTCGACCTTGAAGAGTTGCTTTGTTCTAACCCTCCGGAGGCTGAAGGTGGATCCGTCAAAGGGTCAGAGTTTACCAAGGCGTCGAGGCTGGTCAATGGGGTAAGCATTTCATGCATATATTTTTTATTTTTTTATGGCAAGCTTTTCTTGACTTTGGGAGTTTTCGCAGGGCCTTCTCGTGATGAACCGAGCCCTTGACGTGAGCATCCAGGAAGCTCGCATGGCGCAATTCAGGGCCGAGAAAGCTGACAAAAAGATAGCTCGTTTGAGGGATGAGCTGGAGCGTTCTCGTCGTGATGATGGAGGTTTGGTGGCGACGGAGATTCGTCGTGCCCATAGGCGAGGAAGGAGAGAGATGGTCGAGACTATAAAGAATCGTCGTGACCAGTTCTCTTACGAGTTCAGAGAGCTTAAGGAGGGTTATAAAGCTTACGGGAATTATCGTGAGTGTCACGGCACTGTGGGCGGACTGTTCCTTACGCAGGCTGTTGATTATTCGTACGACGTCGAGAATGCGAGGCAAACTCAGCGCATGAATGAGAGAGCCGGAGATTTATGTTTCTCTTGATATTTGGAAGCAATGGGAGCCGATTCCTGTTTCTCCTGATACGGTGGAGGCTGAGACCGGAGTTCCCGACGAGATGATATCACTGAAATTATCCTAAGGAGTGAATTTACGCTCTCAAATAAGAGGTTATATTGTAGTACGTAGGGATCGAATCCACAAGGAGCTAGAGAACCTAATAAATCTAATTGGATTTTTTAGGTAAGGTGGTTTAATGATTTAAATGTAAAATTGCAGTTTGTTGAGCAAGTAATTGCTCGATTGATTGGTTGAGGTTTTGGTGCTTAGAAAGGAAATAGCTAGACTTAGGGGTTTTATTCAGGAAACTTGGAATTATAATCCTACAGATGCCTAATGAGTTGCATGCATGATAATGTAGAGCTCAACACTTATAAACGAACCACTAGGCTCTCGCTTTCTAGGTTCGTCTATTGACCAGTGTCTATCGATGATTCTTGTGGAACCGAAATTCGCACTGTCGATTTCCGTTTAAAAAAGGAAAGTTAGGAAAACCCTAATTTTCCAGAGGTCCCGGATATTTCCTAAACCACACGCCAAGCAATCAGAACAAGAAATAAAGATGCGAAAAATAAGAAATCAAAAACAGAGCAAAATAGATCTTATTCCGAATCCGCGTTTGAGCGTTGCAACAAGGTAAGAGCCTTGGCTACGAGAGCTGTCGGTGAGATTCCTTATTCTAAAACCCTAAGACTGCAAGACCTAATTCAGTCACAGCTCGAATAACAAAAACGGAAAGTTGCCTAAAATTGCTCTAAGTACTAAGTTTGCTCTGAAAAAAATTCTCCCATTGTGCCTCTCGCCTAGGACTCCTTATATACTCCTCCAAGGTCGATTTTAGCTTTTCCCTTCCTGCCCTTAAGCCGTCTTAAGTGAAAAAATGGAGATATTCCATTTTTTCTGATCTTCATGTTTATCCGCGGAAACTTAACATGTTTTCTGCGGAAACTTATCTTTATATTTGTTTCTATAAAATAAAAGCATAAACCGCCATAGTATCTACGAGCTCATTCTTAAAGAATCGTAAGTGGGCTTGTAGTCGCGTTTTAGACCTCGTTGGGCCATCTTTCGACATGAAACGTTTGTTACGAGTTTCTTTTCCACAAAAACAAGTTCTCGCGGTTTTTATCGTAAAGTTTCAACGGTAACTTTGATAGGAATGATGTGAGAAATGATATGGCTGCGGTACATGGGAGCTAGCATTGAAGAACATACGAGAATGCACGGATTTGGGCCGTACCTGTTGATCGACGTCCGAGACAGTTCGGTCGCTACGTAACGACCTGGTCCGCGCTGGATCGGTCGCTACGTAGCGACCGAACGAAAGGTTTGGTCGGTCGCTATGTAGCGACCGACCGAGTGGCTTGGTTGGTAGCTACGTAGCGACCAGCTCGTTCGCGGGTCGGTCGCTACGTAGCGACCGACCGAGTGGCTTGGTTGGTCGCTACGTAGCGACCGGCTTGTTCGCGGACCGGTCGCTACGTGGCGACCTTGTTTGTATCCTTTTCTGACGTTTTATGAACGTGTTCTTGGACTATGAGTGTTTAGTTTCGATGAATTAACCGAGATTAGTGCAAGATTTCACCGCAAAGTTCTTCGTAAAGATTTCTTTACGAAGATTACTTTTCATAAAAGCGTTCATGCTGATTTTTACGGATATTTGGATGTTAACTTTGTCGTGTACGTTTTTGACCCCAACAGTTAGCCCCCCAGCCGGTTAGAATCGTGGATTACGATGTGATTCTAGCGCGCGGTTTGGCGAATTAAAAAAGATAGGCATATTGGACGAAGTTTATACCCAAGAATCCGCAGACAAATAGTAACTTTTAATGCCTATAAAAAGAAAGGTAACTTTCCTCATAATTTTCACTCACTTATCTTCATAAGAAGTTTCTTGAGAAAAAAATTTCCTTTCCCTCTTCTTCTCTTTTTTTTTTTAAAAGTTTAAACGATGTATAGCAGAAAAAGGCTTCGAAAAGAGGTACCCAGGATGTTGGCTGACTACAACCGTCCAGATCGCTACTACACCAACTGATCAGCGATCCTTCCTCCTACCTCTGAGAGGGATTTTGAGCTGAAAGCGCAGTACTACATACTTGTGGGATAGTTTTCCTACCATGGACTATCCCACGAGCATCCTATGGACCATCTGGAGAGGTTCGAGGATCTGATTTCTTCTATTAGAGTCCAGCATGTCTCTGAAGACTACCTATTGTGCAAGCTTTTCAGATATTCACTTGCTGGAGAAGCTCTGCATTGGCTCAAGCAGTTACAACCAGGATCTCTTAAATCCTGGAGCAAAATCAAGAATGCATTCTTATGTAATTTATTTGATGAGGCGCGTGCTGAAGACTTGAGGAGGAAGATTGCTACATTCACTCAGGAGCCTGCAGAATCATATCAGAGGCTCTTGGATCAGATTCAAGTCTTACTAGAGAGACTGTCCACACCACAGATTCAATGAAGTACAGCTACTCAGTACTTTCTACAAAGGCATCGCGGTGCAGTACCAGATGGCTCTTGATGCTTCCAGCAATGGAAACTTGATGATCAGATGGATGAGGTGAAGGCAAAACTGGACAGTGTTCACAAGCTTCTCAAGAAGCAGGTCAGCTTTGTTGAAGATGCAGAAGCTGTAGAGGGTAGAACAGAGGAAGAAGAAGTAAACTACATTGGTGGAGCTGGATTCCAAGGAAACGAGGGTGGAAACAGAAACTCCTATGGAAATAGGAGTAACTTCAACCAAAACTCACAGTATCAGAAACCCTACAACAACAGCTACAGCAACAACATGAATTTTGGAAGTTCCTACTACCAGAAGCTACCGCCGCCAACTCAAGAGAGCAAGATTGAAGAGATGCTCGATAGGGTTCTTGAGGCACAACAGCGAATGACAGTGGACATCAATGGAAAGATAGATTCTGTCTACACCAACCTGAACACAAAGTTTGAGACTTTGAGCTCTCATGTGAAGAAGATGGAGACACAGGTTGTGCAGGCAGGAGATGCTATTAGGAGGCAGGAAGCTTCAACAAGAGGAGTAGGGGATGATGTTATGAAGCACCACGTGAATGCTATTATTGAGGGTGACTTTTGGCAAGTGGTGAAGGAAGAGAAGCTGCAAGAAGGCGATTTCAAGGTAGAAAGTTTGATGAGTTTCGGCGGGTCACATTGGTGTCGATTGACACCAACCACCGAGCATCGATCGACATACACCAACCAAGATCGATCGACAAAAGTACCAGAGCATCGATCGACAACACCTACGGAATCAACCACATCTTGCAACGCTGTGAAGATTCTAACTCACGAGGAGTTCACAGCAAAACACCCACATCCACCCAGCCCTGACAATGTCCGAATCGATCGACATACCAACAGCAACGTCGATCGACACTCATAAGCTAATATCGATCGATACCCATCACCTCCTATCGATCAACGAGCCCCTATCACCTACCGAGTGCAGATGCCAAAGAAAGATGTGGCACGACTTAACGCACTCAGGCCCAAACTTAAACCTTCAGAACAACCACCAAAGCCTATCAGGACAACTTCAGATGATGGAGATGATCCTATGGAAGAGGATAGGGTTTCTACTAGAAGAACCCTAAGGAGAAGAAAGGAAAAAGTGGCGAAACATCTGAAGAGGCGGGCTAATTAAAAGGAAAAGGAAAATTTCCAAAAGAGAGTCTTCAGGATTCCTCTACATAAGCCATTCGAAGAAACCAGAGAAAAAGAGGTAGACATTAGGAGAATATTCTGTGAAGCCAGAGAAAAGATGAGGAGAATGATTACATTGAAGAAGAAGAGTGATCCTGGGCAATTTGCAATACCATGCACAGCGCAGGGTATTGAATTCCCACATGCTTTGTGCGACACATGAGCATCAGTTAGCATCCTACCTAGGGTTATGGTAGACCATCTGGGTTTGCAGGTGGAGCCTTCGCAGGAAATGTTCACTTTTGTGGATTGTTCCCAGAAGAGTACAGGAGGAATTGTGAGAGACCTAGAGGTGCAGATTGGTAATGCCCTAGTTCCAGTTGATTTCCATGTCTTCGACATCAAGTTGAACTGGAACTCTTCTCTACTACTTAGGAAAGCTTTCTTGTCAACCGTGGGAGCAGTGTGCAACTTGCAAACCAACCAGTTGTGTCTAACACTCATCGATCCTAATGTCCACTACGACCTTGTCCCAGTCAAGAAGCCACAAACGATCTCCAGAAGAATCAATGATCCAGGAATCATTGCAGGTTGCCACTGTGGAGATGAGTACGAAACTGAATATTCAGAATCGATCGAGACTCACACAGCAACATCGATCGCCATTAGTAACCAGAAATCGACCGATATACCACATGACAAATCGGTCGATAGTAATCCAAATGAGTGGGAGAATGACTACTACAACCCCACTATTGACGCTTACACCAGACAAAATATGCATACAGACGAGTATGATGAAGACTATGAGGAGGAACGAGCCATTGAGTACAGAGCCATCCTTGATGAGGAAGATAAACTCTTACACCATTCCTCTTGGAAAAGGACTGCACCATCGATCGACAGGACGAGCTTGCCATCGATCGACACTCAACCTCGACAACGATCCAGAAAGGGAGCATCGACCGACACTGCCTACTACAAATCGATCCACACTGATTTCACCGGTGTGCGAGACGGAGACTACTCGTTTGGTAGTTGGGCAGATGAACACCACCACGAGAGCTTTGCAGTAGAAACAGTAACCTACACACCAGGAGCAGATAAACTACAAGATAGCTTCACAGACGAGGAGCTGCTCAACATGCAAAAGCGCGACGATACAGATCAAATTCAAGCTGAAGTCGCTTGGGAAAGAACCCGATCGATTGACACTCGTCACCAGCCATCGATCGATAAACTTACTCAACAATCGATCGACATCAACAATACCACATCGATCGACAACCATTCAATACCGAAAACCACTGTAAACGAAAAAGATAAATTAGATAACCAGTATCTAACTCCAGACGAATTTAGTATTTTCAGGGACCCTAATGGCTACGCAAAAGCCATAGACGGCCGCACAATACACGTATCTCGAGAAGATATTGCAAATATCCTTTAGACAGCCAATGGAGCAGACAATCTGTTCATGCATCAACGTAGCAACAGCGAATAGAAGACTACAAAGGAGTTCTATGACGAAGCTGGTGGGATAGAAAACAACTTCAAACAACGATCTCGCCATACAAATCATCCATCGATCAACATAGACGTTCCAACGGTCACCAGACAGCCAGAATTCAGCAGAAGAGCTTTTGACCCTTATGGTAACAGGAAATTTTACTGGGAAGAGAAGGATGAGTATGGAGTCTACAGAGATGATCGAGAATTTGCCAGAGATCTAGATGGACACACCATCCCAGTTCACAACAAGGATATCAGAAGACTTCTAGAAAGAGCTTCAAGAAATGAACCAGCCTACATATGTCTTCCTGAGCATGCTAGTCAATTCACACAGACAAAGTTGGTACCAGAGATCTACACCAAGGACGAGATCAATGAGATGTTCTATGGCGTCTATGGTGAACATGATAGGAGCAAAGAAGTCTTCTAGAAGAAGCTTGATGGTGTCTACTATCCATTGAATGATAGTATAAGTTGGCTAACTACTTGCATGGAGGAGATGAAGCAAGACATATCCAGAATTCAGAACGTGACTAGCACTGTTCGACCTCCATCGATCGACAGAAGACGACCACAATCGATCGACAGCAGACAATCACCATCGCTCGACCGACACCATCACACATCGATCGACAACCCCCTGGCCGCATCGATCGACACCAATCCGCCACGCCCACACACAATTAAGTCTCAACCGGATTTCCATACCAGAGAAGAGATAGATCAATTGGTAAAAGGGATCTACAGAGCTCTGGAAACTACAGAGGAGAGGCTTGATGGGAGATGTGATGACATCTATTTTCCAATGGACCTTACCACCAGTGCATTGACCTCCAAGGTTGAAGCTATACAAGGGGAGTTGGTGGAGATTCAGAGTTACATTGCACGTCGACCAGAAGCATTGATATCGATCGATAGTCGCATCAACAAACTGATCGACACCAACCTTTCAGCATCAATCGACAGTGATACAAACCGAGGCCGGCTAGTACCAAAGACGACATCCGACATGTCCAACACACCTTACCATGGAAAGGAGATCTCAGCTGACACCTACACCGCACTTACCAGACATCAATTCAACCTTGAGAGTCTTGGTGAAAGATTGCAGAGGATTGAAAACACAACTGCAGCAATGAAGGATAAATGGTGCAGAGGGGATGAAGCAATGAGAGACTTCACTGGTACATGGTTCAACAAGCGCAAAGAAGATATGGATACTTGTTTTCCAACAAGTCCCAGTTCTCAACATTACTAGCCAAAACACCTCCAAAGTCAAGCTAAATGACTATAACAAAGCGCTGAGTGGGAGGCAACCCACTATTAGGTAATATTTATTATGTTTTCATTGATTTACTATTTATGTTGGTTTTTAATTATTGCAGGTCATAAAAAAAAGAAGATCCGAGTAGACGATTGCCATATGTATCGACCGACGCGAACAAGTCGACATCGATCGACATTTCCTCACCTGCGTCGACCGACAACAACATCCTTGAATCTGTCGACATATATTCCGGTCAGGTATATCGTTCCAACTTGTTACATTGAGTCCTTACGATTTATTTTTCACCATAACTCCGACTAAATTTACACTGGGGACAGTGTAGTTTATGTCTGGGGGGAGGTTTACTGATATTTATTTACCTATTAGTCTTATTAAAAATGTTTTCAAGTTATGTTATTATTGAGTCAAGAAAAGGATTATGAACTTATAGATTTTGCTAGATATCTAACCGCTCTTTAGCACCATTCTAGACTTACTGATTGCAGATAGTACTAAAGATACTAAAGTGGATCAACTTGTCAACTATCCACTCTTGCTAAGATTGTTTTGAAGGAACCAAAGCTGACCTGCAACACTAAACCTGACACAACTACTTGTCTTGGGGCTTGGTATACATGGGATCGGACTCTTCAAACAAGTCTGGAAGGTAAAGCCTTGTGTATATAGATTTATCACCCTTTCTCTCTCTATTTTCGAAATTTAGATTTAAAAAAAATAAAAAATTATATATATATGTATTATTATATGAGAGATTTATTAGGAAGAAATTCGAACAGGACTTGGTGGCTACAGCCATTAAGGCTTGCTTCATAAGAATTTCATAGGTAAAGGATTAGAACAGGACTTGGTGGCTACAACCATTAAGGCTTGCTTCACAAATAATCCTAGGGTATAGCTCAAAAAGAAGTGAACAGTACTTGGTGGCAACCACCATTAAGGCTTGATTCATGGAAGCCTGTCCAATCTTGGTTAATGATCTTGCATATAAGCAGATTTTTAACCAAGAGAGAAAATTAGTAGAGAGAGAGGATATGAACTAATGTTTACCTGCAGGTCCAGATACTTGTTTGAGAATCCTTGAATCCTGTGATCGATACTCCCAAGGTAAAGCCTTCACTTTTATTTTATGCTAAGAAATGAGGTTGGTAGAGGGGAAAGACAAGATTATGCTAAGTTGTTGGCTAGATGAATTTGGTTGCTAAGCTAGGAAATGGTATGATGTGATTTTGTGATTAGGATATTTTAGATGTGGATTGCAATATTGTAGAGGTGATGATTCTAAGTTTTAAATCATGTGAGTCCCTGCTGTTTTTAAAACCTCTTTCAGAGAGACTACCTGTTTGTTTTGCTTGAGGAGTTGATAGACTATGGATTTGACCCGTTTTCATCCATAGTTTACAGGTGTTTTCACTAATATTTATATTATTATAGAGTCTATTTATTATATTTATAAGATCAAGAATGTTTTGGAGATAAGTGATGATTTTAGAGCATTTTGGAGATATTTGGAGCAAGCACCTGAGATGACCATCGAGATCGACAATCGGTCGATACTGGAGAGCTAGAATCGATCGATACACAAGTCATGGTGTTGATAGATAGCGAAGTGCGCAGAAGCCCGTTTGGTCACAGCCGACTTGAAGCCCAAGATTTCACTATTTTACAAGATTGCCCCTGAAGTGTTTTACCCTAATTATATAAGCTTTCCCCCAATGTTAGAGGCAGGGTGTGCTTTCTTTGTGTTTCATTGTTTTATTGATAGATAGAAGATAAGATCCAAAGTTATAATTTGTGATTAGAACTCCATTAATATTTATCTTATTTATTCTATGAAGTTTTTATATTTAACTATTGTTATGAATTGGTTAGCCATGTCTGAGTTGTTCTCTTGTTAGATTTTTGGGTTTAAATAAGTTAGGAGAGATTAGCCCCAACTATAGATTGCTGAGTTATGATAATCATCTTTAGAATTGTTAAATAATGCATGTGTCTAGATTAGCTACCTAGAACTTTCCCTAGGATTGATTGATAAAAACCATAGCTAATCATCATCCTGAAAACATTCTAATTGAACTTTGTTTCTTGCTATGAGCAAGGCGGGAGCTGATCTAGTGAGCTTAGTAAGCATTCATTCAACCTGCGCATAAAGCTTGACTAGAGCGCGTCGATCGATATCATACTTGAATAATCGATCGATGGTGCAAAAGGTGTATCGATCGATACGCCCATTGGAATATCGATCGACACTTTCTATAGATCAATATAACGAGAGTTGAGATCATAGATCTAGTTAATAGTCAACAAGTCAATGCTCGCAAAGGCCGAAAGACTTGTTGATCAAATAGTTGAGCTTTACATTATCATGCATGCAACTCATTAAGTATCTATAGGATTATAATTCTAACTTTCCTGAATAAAAACCCTAAGTCTAGCTATTTCCTTTTTAAGCACCAAAACCCCAAAACTTGCTATTGAACAAAAACTTGCTTAACAAATCATATTAGAATCTCTAGGTTCCCTAGCTCCCTGTGAATTCGATCCCTAAGTACTACAACTCGATATCTTATTTGAGAGAGTATAAATCACTCATTAAGGTAATTTGAGTGGTATCAGAACTCAGGAGGAATTGTGAGAGACCTAGAGGTGCAGAATGGTAATGCCCTAGTTCCAGTTGATTTTCATGTCTTGGACATCAAGTTAAACTGAAACTCTTCTCTACTACTTGGGAGAGCTTTCTTGTCAACAGTGGGAGCAGTGTGCAACTTGCAAACCAACCAGTTGTGTCTAACACTCATCGATCCTAATGCCCACTATGACCCTATTCCAGTCAAGAAGCCACAGACGATCTCCAGAAGAATTAATGATCCAGGAATCATTGCAGCTTGCCACTGTGGAGCCGAGTACGAGACGGACTACTCAGCGTCGATCGAAACTCACAGTGCAACATCGATCGACAACACCAACAGAAAATCGACCGATACAATAAAGGAAGAATCGGTCAACACTTGTCCAAATGATTGGGAGAATGACTACTACAACCCCACTATTGCCGCTTACACCAAACAAAATATGCATATTGTGGGAACCGGAATTCACACCGTCGAGATTTGTTAATTGGAGGAAGGCCAAGCTAACCTAGCCTTCCCTGAAGGTCCCGGCTATCTGCTGGGCCACGCACAACACAATCAATATGAAAGAGCCAAAAGTAATAAATCGTAAAATAGCGAAAAGAGAACAAAGAGGTCTTATTTCCGAATTCGCGTTTGAGCGTGAACAACAGGTAAGATCCTAGGCCACGAGAGCTGTCGGTACGTTCGCTAGTCTAGCCACCTAAGTTCTAACCTAGTCGAGTCGCAGCTCGGTAGTAAAACCGGAAAAATGCCTAAATTGCTCTAAGTATTAATTTTGCTCTGAGAAAGCTCTCCCTTGCTCCTCGCCTTAAGCCTCCTTATATACTCTCTCTAGGTCGGTTTGCACCTCTTCCTGGGCCGGATTCGTCGCGAGACGGGCTTTTCCATTTTTCGTCACCCTTCATGATTATCTTCGGAAACTTGACATTTATCTTTTCCTGCGAATTAAAAATAGACCGTCATATAAGCCTTAGGCTCAATCCTGTTCTAAAATCGTAAGCGGGCCGTTTAGCCGCGGTTCAGGGCCCTTTTGGGCCGTTTTGGGACTTAGACGTTTTTACGATTTTTCCTAAGAAACAGTCGTTGGCTTTTCCAAAAGGATCTGATTCCCCGTATAGTTAAGGCAACTGGTGTTCAAGCTAACCATAGACGTTTTATACGGCAGGCAGGAATCCATTTCGACGACCAAGTTCTTATAACTTTTTCCGAAGTCTTTCTTTGATAATCCTAAGCGAGACGAGACATTGGTTTTGCATCCAAGGGCCCGAGGATTGTGTTACGGGAACTTAGACGAGGATGCACGGTTTCGGGACAAGAGGTCGGTCCTCGCCCATGGGCGAGGTGACCTCGGCGCGGGTCGTCCTCGCCCATGGGCGAGGTGACCTCGGCGATGGTCGTCCTCGCCCATGGGGGAGGTGACCTCGGCGCGGGTCGTCCTCGCCCATGGGCGAGGTGACCTCGGTGCGGGTCGTCCTTGCCCATGGGCGAGGTGACCTCGGTGCGGGTCGTCCACGCCCATGGGCAAGGTGACCTTGGCGCGGGTCATCCTCGCCCAGGGGCGAGGTGACCTCGGTTGAGACCGTCCTCGCTTACGATCGAGACCTCATCCAGACTAATCCTCTTCTCGACATTCTTTGGTTCGCATCCGCGAAAAACTGTCTTTTACTTGATTAACCATTTTCCAGGATTGTCTAGTTTTCAAGGATCGATCGAGAGTTGGTTTTCCGGGAACTCTCAGGCATTTATTCCGTCGTGACCGGTTTTGACCCCAACAGTTAGCCCCCCAGCTAGCTAGGATCCACGGACCTGGGTGTGAGGTCCTAGCTTGCGGTATGACTTGTTTTGATGAAATTAGACGTAATCGTTTGCCGAAAGTCCGAGAATGAATAGTACCCTTTTTTCCTATATATAGGTGGAGTAAGTTTTTTTCAAAGTCTTCATTAACTTCTCTTCACAAGAAAATTTCTCCAAGGTAGAAATTTCTATTATCCTCTCTTCACAAGAAAATTTCTCCAAGGTTTTTGTCTTTCAAAAAATGACTTCAAGAAAGAGATCCTCTAAGAAAAAGACTTCCCCTCAATCATCTTCTGGTAATCCTTGTACCAATGAGGAGATTGTTCCCAAAGAAGAATTCGAGGTCGAGCAAGAAGAGAAGGAAGCGTACTGGGATGCTTTATGCGGTTCGATAACTCCTCTGCCCGAAGTCTTCTATCCTGCAAGACCCGCGACACAGCTTGATCCTACCCTTCCGAGCAGGACCTCTCCCGCATATCTTAAGACCCTTCGGGAGTTTTACAGAGTTCCGAGCAGGGTTGTGTTTTGAGTCCTATGCATGGGGAGAGTGCGGAGGATCCCTCAGAGGGATTCTTCACATGCTACGAAGCTTTCCTGACACGTTGTCGCATGTGGTTCCCGATTCCTGAGGCCATCGTCCGCGCACTCGACCGTTTTGAGCTGTCGATCAGTCAGCTAAAAGTTGTGGCGATGCAGAAATTTCTCGGCGTGTTGATCCTGAGCTACGAGCTCGGAGTGGACCTCAGCCCCGACGACTTTGAATGGCTATGGTCGACACGAAAGACCTCGATTGACTACTCATACCGCATGGATCCTAAGAGACATATGTCGATAATCCAGGGGCATACTTCAAATGCCAAGGGATGGTTCGAGCGGTTTTTCTATGTTCGAATCGATGGCGCATCCGTCGAGGAGAACTGTCTCCCCTTGTTCTGTGGCAAATGGAACTTTCATCGTGGTACGATGGTTGGAAATTTGGTTCGTATAGATACCCGGAGGTATCTAACGCATTTTTTTTTTGTAGTGAACAGTATCCTCCCCGCAATCCCCAGGGACTTGTTTGCTAAGCGCGATCTTCTCCGCAATGGTCCATTCTTTTGGGATTCCTTCACCCTAGACAGGATCCGGAATGCAGTGGCGCTCTACCGATCGCGAGGCATCTCCTGACCTTTACATGCATCGGCCATGAACATGGAATATTGTTTGAGAAACTCCGAGGCGAGCTGACGGAAACTTCCGATGGAGTTTCGTTTCAGACGAGAAAACCATTCGAGCGTGGCCCCTTTGAGGTTTTCGACGAAGAGGAGGCAGTAGCCAGCGTCTCGCTCGCGTTCCTTGAGTTTGCACCTTCCCATCGCGATCTGGAAAGACTTCAGATGCGCCTTCGGGTCGGTGGTGCCATCGTAGATGGGAATTTTGATCTTCTCAGGATCTGAGATGTTAGTTTCCGTGATTCGGGCAGTGAACGGACTTTTCCGCGCTTCCTCGAGAAGTCTGTCGATCTCGGGTGCAGCGCTTGTCGCGGGGTGAATCTGCGACTTTACCGCCTTGACTTCTGCCGTAGTTTTTGTGATGTACTCGCGGAGATCATGGATCTCATCAGGATTTCTAGCAGCCTTGCGCGCCTGTCGGCGTTGGCTGCGGTGGATCCGAGCCTGATTCTCGGCCAGTTCTTCCTGCTCTACCCAATAGAGGTTTTCTTCTTCCTCTGTCATGGGGTTTTCGAATGACGTGTGCCTGCTGAGCGGACTGGCTTCGCGTTCTTCTCGGATGCACGTCGGCACCTCCGTCCGAGTGATCGGACTGGTCGCTTATGTCCAGATCGATCCTCTCGAAATAGCCTCCTTCGTTGCTCCCGGCGGGAGGTGGAAGGTTCTCCGAGTCGGTTGTGCGCCTGGCGGGACTGTTTCGTCAGGGTTCTGACCTGAAGAATCCTTGTCTGCCCGTGTGGCCCGATCGCTCGGAGTCTCGAAATCGAGTCTTCTGCCGCTGCGGGATCTTGTGGCCCCGCACGGGTTTTTACTCCTGGCCTTCGCCTTTAAAGTTTCCACCTGTTTCGCGAGAGAGGCCATGAGCTTTCCTTGTTCATCCGACTTTTTCTGAGCGGAGGCGAACATTTCTTTCATCTGGTCCAGTATCATGGCGTTCGTAGTGACCGTGGATACGTTTCCTACTGGAGTTCTTTCAGTGTTGGCATTGATGGAAGTCACGTCGTGTGTTTGCTTGTCTTTGTCGGCGTCGATCGTCATACCTGACTGAGCGTGCGCGGTTGCGTGAGAGATAGATCCATACCCCCCCCCCCCCTCCCTCCTTCTAGCGCCAAACCATGGGAACCAGAATTCACCCCGTCGAGCTTTGTTAATCGGAGGAAAGCCAAGCTAATCTAGCCTTCCCTGAAGGTCCCGGTTATCTGCTGGGTCACGTACAACACAATCAATATGAAAGAGTCAAAAGTAATAAATCGTAAACGAGCGAAAAGAGAACAAAGAGGTCTTATTTCCGAATTCGCGCTTGAGCGTGAACAACAGGTAAGATCCTAGGCCACGAGAACTGTCGGTACGTTCGCTAGTCTAGCCACCTAAGTTCTAACCTAGTCGAGTCGCAGCTCGGTAGTAAAAACGGAAAATGCCTAAATTGCTCTAAGTATTAAGTTTGCTCTGAGAAATCTCTCCCTTGCTCCTCGCCTTAAGCCCTCCTTATATACTCTCTCTAGGTCGGTTTGCACCTCTTCCTGGGCCGGATTCATCGCGAGACGGGCTTTTCCATTTTTCGTCACCCTTCATGATTATCTTCGGAAACTTGACATTTATCTTTTCCTGCAAATAAAAAATAGACCGTCATATCAGCCTTAGGCTCAATCCTGTTCTAAACTCGTAAGTGGGCCGTTTAGCCGCGGTTCAGGCCCCCTTTGGGCCGTTTTGGGACTTAGACGTTTTTACGATTTTTCCTAAGAAACAGCCATTGGTTTTTCCGAAAGGATTCCAATTCCCCGTATAGTTAAGGCAACTGGTGTTCAAGCTAACCATAGCCGTTTTATACGGCAGACAGGAATCCATTTAGACGACTAAGTTTTTATAACTTTTCCCGAAGTCTTTCTTTGATAATCCTAAGCAAGACGTGACATTGGTATTGCGTCCAAGGGCCCGAGGATTGTGTTACGGGAACTTAGATGAGGATGCACGGTTTCGGGATAGGAGGTTGGTCCTCGCCCATGGGAGAGATGACATCGGTGCGGGTCGTCCTCGCCCATGGGCGAGGTGACCTCGGCGCGGATCGTCCTTGCCCAAGGGCGAGGTGACCTCGGCGCGGGCCGTCCTCGCCCATGGGCGAGGTGACCTCGGCGCGGGTCGTCCTTGCCCATGGGAGAGGTGAACTCGGTGCGGGTCGTCCTCGCCCATGGGCGAGGTGACCTCGGTGCGGGTCGTCCTCGCCCATGGGCGAGGTGACCTCGGTGCGGGTCGTCCTCGCCCAGGGGCGAGGTGACCTCGGTGCGGGTCGTCCTCGCCCAGGGGCGAGGTGACCTCGGTTGAGACGGTCCTCGCTTACGATCGAGCCCTCATCCAGACTGATCCTCTTCTCGACATTCCTTGGTTCGCATCAGCGAAAAATTGTTTTTTACTTGATTAACCGTTTTCCGGGAATGTCTAGTTTTCAAGGATCGATCAAGAGTTGGTTTTCCGGGAACTTTCAGGCATTGATTCCGTCGTGACCGGTTTGGACCCCAGCACATACAGACGAGTATGACGAAGAATATGAGGACGAGCGAGCTACTGGGTACAGAGCCATCCTTGATGGGGAAGAGAAACTTCTACATCATTCCTCCTCGAAAAGGAATGCACCATCGATCGACATGACAAGATCGCCATCGATTGACACTCAACCTCATCAAGGAAACCGAAAACGAGCATCGACCGACACTGCCTACTACAAATCGATCGACACTGAAGTCAACCGTGCACGAGAAGGAGACTACTCTATTGGCAGTGGGGCAGATGAACACAACCACGAAAGCTTTGCAGTGGAAACATCAATCTACGCACCATGAGAAGATAAACTACAAGACGGTTTCACAGACAAGGAGCTTCTCAACATGCAAAGACGCGATGAAACATATCAGATTCGAGCAGAAGCTTCTTGGGAAAGAAATCGTTTCAGCCATCCGATCGACAGGGCAATCCGTCCATCGATCAACACCCGTCATCCACAATCGATCGACATCAACAATATAACGTCGATCGACAACCGTCCAATACCGAAAATCACTGTAAGCGAAAAAGATAAATTCGATAATCGGTATCTAACTTCAGACGAATTTGGTATTTTTAGGGACCCAGATGGCTACGCAAAAGCAATAGACGGACGCATACTATACGTATCTCGAGAAGATATCGAAGATATCCTTCAGACAACCAATGGAGCAGACAATCTGTTCATGCATCAACGCAACAATCTAGAACAGAAGCCTACAAAGGAGTCCTATGACACAGCTGGTGGCATAAACAAAGGCTTCATACAAAGATCTCGCCATACAACTCAACCATCGATCGACATTGACGTCCAAACATCGGTCGACAGCCAGCCATAATTTGGCAGAAGAGCCTTTGATTTCCACGGTACCCGACGATTCTACTGGGAAGAGAAGGATGAGTATGGAGTTTACAGAGATGATCGGAGATACGCGATAGATCTAGATGGACACACCATTCCTGTTCACAACAAGGATATCAGAAGACTTCTGGAAAGACCTTCAAGAGATGAGCTAAGCTACATATGCCTTCCTAAACATGCAAGCTTATTCACACAGACAAAACTAGTACCAAAGATCTACACCAAGGACGAGATCAATGAGATGTTCTATGGAGTCTGTGGAGATTGATATACCATGGATTTGACCCATTTTCATCCATGGTATATAAGTGTTTTACTATCTATATATTATATATTCTATCCTATTAGGTATGTGTTGGGGTCAAAATCGGTCACGACGGAATCAATGTCTGAAAGTCCGTGTTGAGGTCGAAAACGGTTGCAACGAAGTTAACGTCAAAATCCCCGAAGAAGAAAACGTAGAAACCTTCTTCGACAAATACTTTTTCGAAATAGATTCTTCTTTACGAAAAGCTTTGCGGAAGAAACGCGAGTCATCGGACAAGAGCTCGAAGAGGGTCGCTACGCAGCAACCGAACGCATGTTCCGCTCGGCCGGTACGTAGCAACCGAGCTCGAGCCAAAGCTCGATCGCTACGTAGCGACCGAGCTCTTCCGAAACGTCGATAAGACATTAGTCCATGCGTTCTCGTCTACCCTTCGATGCTATCTCCCGAAGACCGTAGCGAACCCATTTAACGATTTCCCGCCATTCTAAGTTATCGATCAAACTTTACCGTAAAAACCGCAGAAAGTTCATTTTTTATCGAAAGAAGCCGTAATAAACGCTTCGAGTCGGAAGACGGCCCAAAGGGACCTAAGACATGACTCGAGGCCCAACTTACGATTTCTTAACCAACAGCCCGCAAACCGCATGACGGTTTACGCTTGGTTCTCAAGGAAAGATAAATGTCAAGTTTCCGCGGATAAATACGAAATTTTCAAGATAATTACGAAGATCGGAAAAAATGGAATAACTCCATTTTTATGCTATGGCAACTTAAGGGCAGAAGGAGAAAAGCGTAAACCGACCTTGCAGCCAGTATATAAGGAGTCCTAGGTGAGTGGCATGGAGGGGGATTTTGAGAGCAAACTTAGCACTTAGAGCAATTAGGCAACTTTGCGTTTTTGTTATTTCGAGCTGCGACTCAACTAGGTTTTGCAGTCTTAGGTTGTTATAACTAGGAATCTCGCCGACAGCTCTCGTGGCCAAGGCTTCTACCTTGTTGTAACGCTCATACGCGGATTCGGAATAAAACTCCTTTTGCTCTCTTTTACGATTTCTTATTTCTTTTCGTCTTTAATTGCGTGTTCTGATTACTTGGCGTGTGGTTTAACAGATATCCGGGACCTCTGGGAAATTAGGGTTTTCCTAACTTTCCTAATTTAAATGGAAATCGACAATGCGAATTTCGGTTCCCACAGTATGTTTTCAGGTTCAGCAGTATTTTGGAGTATAGTGATGATTATGGAGCATTTTGGAAATTAAAAGAGATTTCATCCGCGTTTCGGTTCCCACAATTTGGCGCTAGAAGGAGGGGGGGTACGGATCAATCTAACTCTCAGCCACAAAACGCTTGATCAAACAATTTCTGGAAACACGAAAGACAAAATCGTAGTTTGCAATAACGCTGGTAAGACAACTCCAGCCGCCACTGCGCCTACGGCGAACGCTTAGGCAAACGCCACAGTTCTTGAGAAAATCGAAAACCTAGCCGCGACTCTTCGCCACAGGAAGTGCAACGAAACAAGCTCGCGATTTCTCTGTCGAAACTAAAGGGAAACGATAAATTTTATAAAACCCCGTAAGTTTGGCTCATTTTCAAGCTAAAGAAGTTTCAATGCGTATGAGTTTTACCAAAACACTTTTTCCGAAAACTTTTCGGAAGGTAAAACTTGTTCTCCCAAAACCGCAAAAAACACCTAGGTTAAACACGGAAAAAGGAAGCGCAGCAAATCGATTACACAGCTCGGTCGCTACGTAGCGATCGAGCTCTAGCTAAGCTCGGTCGCTATGTAGAGACCGAGCCTTGTGCATGCTCGGTCGTTACGTAGCGACCAATAACGCACACAGCTCGGTCGCTACGTAGCGACCGAGCACGCACACAGCTCGGTCGCTGCGTAGCGACCGAACACGCACACAGCTCGGTCGCTGCGTAGCGACCGAACACGCACACAGCTCGGTCGCTGCGTAGCGACCGAGCACGCACACAGCTCGGTCGCTGCGTAGCGACCGAGCACGCACACAGCTCGGTCGCTACGTAGCGACCGAGAACGCACACAGATCGGTCGCTACGTAGCGACCGAGCACGCACACAGCTCGGTCGCTACGTAGCGACCGAGCACGCACACAGCTCGGTCGCTACGTAGCGACCGAGCACGCACACAGCTCGGTCGCTACGTAGCGACCGAACACGCACACAGCTCGGTCGCTACGTAGCGACCGAACACGCACACAGCTCGGTCGCTACGTAGCGACCGAACACGCACACAGCTCGGTCGCTACGTAGCGACCGAGCACGCACGCCGTTCGGTCGCTACGTAGCGACCGAGCACGCACACCGCTCGGTCGCTACGTAGCGACCGAGCACGCACACAGCTCGGTCGCTACATAGCGACCGAGCAGACACACAGCTCGGTCGCTAAACGCACACAGCTCGGTCGTTACGTAGCGACCAAGAACGCACACAGCTCGGTCGCTGCGTAGCGACCGAACACGCACACAGCTCGGTCGCTACGTAGTGATCGAGAATGCACACAGTAGCGACCGAGCACGCACACAGCTCGGTCGCTACGTAGCGACCGAGCACGCACACAGCTCAGTCGCTACGTAGCGACCGAGCACGCACACAGCTCGGTCGCTACGTAGCGACCGAACACGCACACAGCTCGGTCGCTACGTAGCGACCGAACACGCACACAGCTAGGTCGCTACGTAGCGACCGAACACGCACACAGCTCGGTCGCTACGTAGCGACCGAGCACGCACGCCGCTCGGTCGCTACGTAGCGACCGAGCACGCACACCGCTCGGTCGCTACGTAGCGACCGAGCACGCACACAGCTCGGTCGCTACATAGCGACCGAGCAGACACACAGCTCGGTCGCTAAACGCACACAGCTCGGTCGTTACGTAGCGACCAAGAACGCACACAGCTCGGTCGCTGCGTAGCGACCGAACACGCACACAGCTCGGTCGCTGCGTAGCGACCGAACACGCACACAGCTCGGTCGCTACGTAGTGATCGAGAATGCACACAGTAGCGACCGAGCACGCACACTGCTCGGTCGCTACGTAGCGACCGAGCACGCACACAGCTCGGTCGCTACGTAGCGACCGAGCACGCACACAGCTCGGTCGCTACGTAGCGACCGAGCACGCACACAGATCGGTCGCTACGTAGCGACCGAGCACGCACACAGCTCGGTCGCTACGTAGCGACCGAACACGCACACAGCTCGGTCGCTACGTAGCGACCGAGCACGCACTCAGCTCGGTCGCTACATAGCGACCGAGCACGCACACCGCTCGGTCGCTACGTAGCGACCGAGCACGCACACTGCTCGGTCGCTACGTAGCGAATGAGCTCAAGCCATCTCTCCACTCGCTACGTAGCGACCTGCAAGGCCTCATAAAGGTCCTCCTTTGCGTTCTCGTTTGAATTCTCATCGAAACGCTTTTCGTTTCGTCTCAATCGGAGTTTCCGTTGAGATTTTACGACAAAAACCAGTAGGACTCTTCTTGGCTTGCTTCCACTCGCTACGTAGCGACCTGTCTGACCTTCACTTGCTACATAGCGCCTGTCAGGCCTCATAAAGGTCCTCCTTTAGGTTCTCTTTTGAATCTTCATCGAAACGCTTTCCGTTTCGTCTCAATCGGAGTTTCCGTTGAGATTTTATGACGAAAACAAGTAGGACTCTTCTTGGCTTGCTTCCACTCGCTACGTAGCGACCTGTCTGAGCTTCACTCGCTACAAAGCGACCTGTCAGGCCTCAGTAAGGTCCTCCTTTAGGTTCTCTTTTGAATCTTCATTGAAACTAAAGGGAAACGATAAATTTTATAAAACCCCGTAAGTTTGGCTCATTTTCGAGCTAAAGAAGTTTCAATGCGTATGAGTTTTACCAAAACACTTTTCCGAAAACTTTTTGGAAGGTAAAACTTGTTCTCCCAAAACCGCAGAAAACCTCTAGGTTAATCACGGAAAAAGGAAGCGCTGCAAATCGATTACACAGTTCGGTCGCTACGTAGCGATCGAGCTCTAGCTAAGCTCGGTCGCTACGTAGCGACCGAGCATGCACAAGGCTCGGTCACTACGTAGCGACAAGAGCATGCACAAGGCTCGGTCGCTACGTAGCGACCGAGCACGCACAAGGCTCGGTCGCTACGTTGCGACCGTGCACGCACACAACTCGGTCGCTACGTAGTAGCGACCAAGAACGCACACAGCTCGGTCGCTGCGTAGCGACCGAGCACGCACACAGCTCGGTCGCTACGTAGCGACCGAGCACGCACACAGCTCGGTCGCTGCGTAGCGACCGAATACCCACACAGCTCGGTCGCTACGTAGCGACCGAGCACGCACACAGCTCGGTCGCTGGGTAGCGACCGAGCGCACACAGCTCGGTCGCTACGTAGCGACCGAGCACGCACACAGATCGGTCGCTACGTAGCGACCGAGCACGCACACAGCTCGGTCGCTACGTAGCGACCGAGCACGCACACAGCTCGGTCGCTACGTAGCACCGAGCACGCACACAGCTCGGTCGCTACGTAGCGACCGAACACGCACACAGCTCGGTCGCTACGTAGCGACCGAACACGCACACAGCTCGGTCGCTACGTAGCGACCGAACATGCACACAGCTCGGTCGCTATGTAGCGACCGAACACGCACACAGCTCGGTCGCTACGTAGCGACCGAGCACGCACACCGCTCGGTCGCAACGTAGCGACCGAGCACGCACACCCTTCGGTCGCTACGTAGCGACCGAGCACGCACACAGCTCGGTCGCTACGTAGCGACCAAGAACGCACACAGCTCGGTCGCTACGTAGCGACCGAGCACACACACAGCTCGGTCGCCAGCGAACACGCACACAGCTCGGTCGCTGCGTAGCGACCGAACATGCACACAGCTCGGTCGCTGCATAGCGATCGAGCACGCACACAAGTCGGTCGCTACGTAGCGACCGAGCACGCACACAGCTCGGTCGCTACGTAGCGACCGAGCACGCACACAGCTCGGTCGCTACGTAGCGACCGAGCACGCACACATCTCCGTCGCTATGTAGCGACCGAGCACGCACACAGCTCGGTCGCTACGTAGCGACCGAACACGCCCACAGCTCGGTCGCTACGTAGCGACCGAGCACGCACACAGCTCGGTCGCTACGTGGCGACCGAACACGCACACAGCTCGGTCGCTACGTAGCGACCGAGCACGCACACCGCTCGGTCGCTACGTGGCGACCGAGCACGTACACCGCTCGCTACGTAGAGACCTGCAAGGCCTCAGAAATGTCCTCCTTTGCGTTCTCGTTTGAATTCTCATCGAAATGCTTTTCGTTTCGTCTCAATCGGAGTTTCCGTTGAGATTTTACGACGAAAACCAGTAGGACTCTTCTTGGCTTGCTTCCACTCGCAACGTAGCGACCTGTCAGACCTTCACTCGCTACATAGCGACCTGTCAGGCCTCAGAAATGTCCTCCTTTAGGTTCTCTTTTGAATCTTCATCGAAACGCTTTTCGTTTCGTCTCAATCGGAGTTTCCGTTGAGATTTTACAACGAAAACAAGTAGGACTCTTCTTGGCTTGCTTCCACTCGCTACGTAGCGACCTGTCTGACCTTCACTCGCTACATAGCAACCTGTCAGGCCTCAGAAAGGTCCTCCTTTAGGTTCTCTTTTGAATCCTCATCGAAACGCTTTTTGTTTCGTCTCAATCGGAGTTTCCGTTGAGATTTTACGACGAAAACAAGTAGGACTCTTCTTGGCTTGCTTCCACTCGCTACGTAGCGACCTGTCTGACCTTCACTCGCTACATAGCAACCTGTCAGGCCTCGGAAAGGTCATCCTTTAGGTTCTCTTTTGAATCCTCATCGAAACGCTTTTCGTTTCATCTCAATCGGAGTTTCCGTTGAGATTTTACGACAAAAACAAGTAGGACTTGTCTAAACTCCTCGCTTGCTCCTACTCGCCCTTACCTCCATCTTTGTGTTCTCCTTCAAATCTCGATCGAAACGTCTCTTGTTTCGTCTTGATTGGAGTTACCATTGAAACTTTACGATAAAAAACCCGCAAAGACTTGTTTTCTCGCTTGGATTCAGATTAATCGTATAAAACGGCAACGGTTAACTTAACACCTTAGCCTCCTCAACTATACGATTACGTTGAACCTTTTTATAAAAATTAACGTCATATTTAAGGAGAAGATAAAAGTCAAGTTTAAAGGATAAAGACCAATATAGAAAATGGCGAACATACACGAGAAGAGGAAGGGGAAATAAGAAAGCAAAACTGAGAAGAGACAAAACAACGTCTTCGAGAGAACTAAGGTATTTCCGACTTGAGATTTTTGAAATCAGACTTGGAATTTTCAAATTACTAAGAAATAAAAATGCCTTTGAGACTGCCATAGAACTTTCGGGAACGTAAAACCTAGGTGGATAGTCTAGCGAACTAAGTCTTAGGCGATTTTTCTTGTCTCGATATATCATTCCATAACTGTTCAGCCAGATCGTGCAAACCGATCTAAACTCTCCGAAAATCGAGAAACGATCGCCACACATATCAAGCTCGCTTCCTATAGAGAGAAAAAACTAGAGACATGAACGTCGTCTTAAAACCGATTCGTTTCTAGCAATTTTCTCGGAACCGACATATTCCAAGTCATCAAAGTGGAAACAAACCAAATCACAGTCCAAGCGTCGTCTTTAAATCGTCCAGGATTATTGATCAGTTCAAACCTTAGAAGAAGAAACGTACACAACCCTTCAAAGTATCGGTTCAACTGTTTTCTTTCGTAAAAAAAAGGGGGAGTAGGTACGTATACTATACTCGTATACTCCCAAACTTCAAAAACTTTTGCAAATCGTCAAGAAAACGATTTTGTCAAAGCAAATAGTCTCAAATAGGCAAACGACAATCTAAAATTCGTCTAAACGCTAGCAACATATCCAGACGATCATGAACATAATCTCAAAAACTATACATCATTTCTTGTCGCAATCATGCGTACAGAAAACATATACCAATATCAAACTGAAACTCGACGATTAGCCAAAGTATTGAAGCCCTTTCCAGTTTTAGAAAGCCAGTTTCGTTTAAAAATTTCTACGAGAAATCTTCATTCACCAAAGCATTTCTTTCAGTTTCCGTGGTACCAAGTGAGCCACGGAAAAGCATCGAAAACATTTGTGACGAAGAAAACTCGAGAATAGATGTAGCATCGTGCACAAAGAGACGCTTTCCTCCCGATGGTGGCTAGATCCACCTCTGGTCGACCAATTCGTTCCAGAAACGAATGTGTCATGAGAATCGTTTCATAAAACCTATGAAAAACGTTCTGCGACTAGATCGTAATGAAATAAACTTCGGTAACACTCCGTCAGTAACTCCAAGCAACTTTCACCTAGGATCAAAATCATGGCAGAAACGTTTCTCGTGAAACCCATAGAAACAACGCTACTTTAACATATGTTTACATATCACCGATCTACAAACTTCGTAAAACCGGTCCCCGTTACTTACGCGAAAAATCCTTCGTACAATCAGACCAAGTCTTACGAAGAAACTTTCTAAAGTTAACATAACAGGCTTTATGAAGAACCATGCGGCTCGCTGGCTTCTTCTTTTCTTTTCCCTCGGTCACATCCGAGAAGGCAGTCGTCCCGCCACTGACTCCATACTGGTTATGTAGCAAACCTCTTGGGCTTCGTCTTCCTCAAGCAAAAAAGATTCAATTTTCATAAGACTATAGGTCACATTGTACGACATATCCGTCGTATAACTGAAACCTAGAGCGGAGAATCGTTTTCTACGACTATCGGCTATATTAGCATGGATAACTCCGGCAAACTTGGCCTATCAATCTCAACAAGCTCTCTTTGGCCCTCGGTCAATTACGCCTTCCACTAAAGGTCCAAACCAATATTTGGCATCCCCTTTAAGGACGATCGTAAACTAACATGACCTTAAATGTTAAAGTACCATGGTCTAATCCTTGACCTACAACATCCTTGGCTATCTGAGTGAACACATCTCTCACGCCAAGCCAAACTATTTAAGAAACCATAGCTCCATCACTTAACGGCTAAACGACAATCTACAATTTATCTAAAAACGTCGTGTGACTATTAAGAGAATAATTATCGTATAGCCTACAGTCGGAAGTCATATGATAAATTCTTCGTAACGAAACTCAGTCCTAACAACCAAATGGTTAAAGGAGGATTTAAACTTTTCGAAAATTGACCGATTTCAATACGTTCCACAATTCACTTTAAGCCCGCAACGTTTTACCCATAATACGCGGCATGTAAGGAACAATCCGTAACAAAGATTCTAGAGCTATACGAAACATCCTAAAAAAAAATGCACGAAATAGATCTCGGAAAGCCAACACTTCACAAAGCACTATGAAGGAAAACGCTTCTTCCCATGAAAAAATTTACGCGACACCTCTGTCCTAATTCCTCGATTGCAAATCAGATTATTAGCATCCAAACAGGAACAACAATTTTGGCTGCGAACATCCGTAGTCAAACAAGAACGTTTCTCAAACGTAGGGCTAAGACTAAACCCTTGCAACATCACAAAACATCTTCAAGCCCGCGAACATTTCAAGCAAGAAACGCGGCATACGAAAGAATAACAAATCTTCAGCCTCGCGAGACGTCGCAGACGCCTGAAGATTCGTTCTTCGACGAAATTTCCTTCCTCGATAAAAACACTTTCTTGGAAGACCAGACAGTCGTACGCACTAACATCTTCTCAAAACATATCCTTTGCGAAGACTCGAATTACCATTAAGTTTGTTGCTGATCACAACGAACTCTTAACGTCCTAAACAGACTTAGCCATCTCGTGGAGATGACTCTCGTACATCCGACACAAGGATAATAGCACTATAAAAGAAACCCAAAATTTTTGGTCAGCACTTCCAGAAGGCTTAAAAATTATCCTTGGAGAGATGCTCGGTTCCAACCATACAAGTCGTATAAGCCGAGAACCTATCGCGGACTTTAAATCGGTATGGAATCAGGATGAAACTGAAACGGGATACGGAAGTCGAATTAGTCATCGCACCCTCTAAAACCAAGAGTAAACCTAGGTCTTGCCCTAAACCAAGCGCACTGGTCTCTAACATCTCTAGGCATAGTATCAAAAACCTTGATACGAGATCCCAAAATTTGTCTCTTTGTCAATATTCGAGCGTCTTCAGAAATCCCGCAAGATTTACACACTGCGGAAAACTCTCGAAACAGATCACAGATATAACAGTTCACACAGAGTTAGATTACGAGATGACAACTCGTAGTCTTCCTTCTACACCCATATAAAATGCCATCGGCAGCAACACGCCTGAAAACCGCTACATAAAAACTAGACCGTAAAGTTCTCGCTGGAAAACAAGTCATAAGAACCTTAACTCCAAGACGAACTACGAAAGGCTTGATCCCTTCAACAAGGGTACGTAGGCAGCCGTCATAAGGTGCAGCCCCATTCTAATCGCGTTTTACTCTTAGAAGAGCGAGAAAGACCACTTACCACGAACCTTTTCGACCGAGCTCGAGCTAAAGCTCGGTCGCTATGTAGTGACCGAGCGTTCGCTACGTAGTGACCGAGCGTTCGCTACGTAGCGACCGAGCTCGAGCCAAAACTCGATCGCTACGTAGCAACCGAGCTCTTCCGAAACGTCGATACGACTTTAGTCCATGCGTTCTTGTCTACCCTTCGATGCTATCTCCCGATGACCGTAGCGAACCCATTTCACGATTCCCCGCCATTCTAAGTTATCGATCAAACTTTACCCTAAAAACCGCAGAAAGTTCGTCCTTTATCGAAAGAAGCCGTAATAAATGCTTCAAGTCGGAAGACGGCCCAAAGGGACCTAAGACATGACTCGAGGCCCAACTTACGATTTCTTAACTAACAGCCCGTAAGCCGCATGACGGTTTACGCTTGGTTCGCAAGGAATGATAAATGTCAAGTTTCCGCGGATAAATACGAAATTTTGAAGATAATTACAAAGATCGGAAAAAATGGAATAACTCCATTTTTATGTTATGGCGACTTAAGAGCAGAAGGGGAAAAGCGTAAACCAACCTTGGAGCCAGTATATAAGGAGTCCTAGGCGAAAGGCATGGAGGGGGATTTTGAGAGCAAACTTAGCACTTAGAGCAATTAGGCAACTTTCCGTTTTTGTTATTTCGAGCTGCGACTCAACTAGGTTTTGCAGTCTTAGGTTGTTAGAACTAGGAATCTCGCCGACAGCTCTCGTGGCCAAGGCTTCTACCTTGTTGTAACGCTCATACGCGGATTCGGAATAAAACTCCTTTTGCTCTCTTTTACGATTTCTTATTTCTTTTCGTCTTTAATTGCGTGTTCTGATTACTTGGCGTGTGGTTTAACAGATATCCGAGACCTCTGGGAAATTAGGGTTTTCCTAACTTTCCTAATTTAAACGGAAATCGATAATGCGAATTTCGGTTCCCACAGTATGTTTTCAGGTTCAGCAGTATTTTTGAGTAAAGTGATGATTATGGAGCATTTAGGAGCTTAAAAGAGATTTCATCCGAGCTGACCATTAGAGGTCGATACTAAGAAGAAGCAATCGTTCGATGCACATCCAGTGCCGTCGATCGATACGGAAGAGAAGCCTCGACGATTGAAAATTATGATCGATCGATGTACATCATGTACCATCGATCGATGTCGAGACGAGAGATGTGCGACTTGGTTCCAGCCGACTTTAAACCCAAGTCTTCACCAAATTACAAGATTACCCCTGACAAGTTTTTAACCTAATAGTTATATACTTGCCTCAATGTTAGGAAGAAAAGAACTTTTAGCCACCATTGTATTCTTACTTTCAGCGAGAGAGAGAGAGAGTTTTAGGAGAGAAAATCATAGAGAGATTTGTGATTAGAGGGATTAGCCCCAACTATAGATTTGCTGAGTTGTGATATTCATTGATTGATTGTTCTTAATGCTTGTTTTAGCCTTGCTAACTAGAACATGAACCTAGGAATTTGCATGTGTCAAGCATCCTTGATCATCCTGTCCTGAATCTAATATGTCATGCTAGGACTGCTAGAGAGAGCTAACCGCTGATCTAGGAGACTAGTGAGCATTATCAACCCGCGCCTAGGGCTTAGCTAGAAGCTATCGATCAATATTGTCTTCTAACAATCGATCGATATTGCGAAATGTGTACCGATTGACATCCATATAGGATCATCGATCGACACTTTCTTGTGATCAAAAGACGACAGTTGAGATCCAAGATCTAGTTAGTTAACCAGTGAAACATTGTCATCCCTGATCACTGTGATTAAGGAGTTGAGCTCTAATATATCATGCATGCAACTGTTAGGCATCTATAGGATTATAATCTCTAACACCTGAATAGAAACCCTACATCTAATATCTTCCAATAAAGTTACACCCCCAATCATCTTGTTAGTCGAGCAATAGACTTGCTCAATCAGGATTGTTATTTACTTTTAAACCATAAGACAAACAAACACCTAGAATTAATAACCTGACTAGATTTAATGGGTTCCATAGCTCCTTGTGGATTCGATCCCTAAGTACTGCAACTAAACCTCTTATTTGAGAGAGTAATTCACTCGTTAGATTTAGTGTTATTGATTCTTATTCTTTTCTCAACCCCCATCCTGACACAAAAATTTTTTCTTGTCTTTTCAGGTGCATGCCCAGCAGTACCATAAGCAACAAGGACAATCACCTGCTATTCTCAGAAGATCCTGCTCACTTGGAACGCACGATCCGCAAAGACCAACGTTCCACATCGTTCGACGCAGCAGCTTTCACGTCGACTGATTCTCGCACCCAACCGTTGTTCGACATCGATCGATACTACACCGCGTACATTGATCGATCATCAGTCGCGAAACATGGTTGCGATTGTTCTTCTCAGACAGGACGAGAATGGAAACTTGTATGACCAGGATGGTCATCTGCGTAATGCAACATGTCAGAAACTAAACGCTCAGGGGAATGTAATTCCTGATACTGATGCTACAGGAGCTGATCAACCTATAGAAGAGGCTGCTCGACCAAGGGCACTGGCTGACTACAATCGTCCAGATGAGTACTACGCCAACAGATCAGCTATTTGACTTCCAGAGATTCAGAAGCAGAATTTCGAGCTGAAGCCTCAGTACTACACACTCGTGTCGCAGATACCCTACTCAGGGTTACCGCACGAGCATCCTATGGACCATCTGGAGAGGTTCGAGGATCTTATCGCTGCTATTCGTATGGATGGAGTCCCCGAGGACTACCTATTGTGCAAGCTCTTCAAGTATTCTCTAAGTGGAGAAGCGATGCACTCGCTTAAGCAGCTACCCACAGGATCTCTAACATCCTGGGCCGACATCAAGAATGCTTTCTTGCTAAACTTCTTCGATGAGGCACGCGCTGAAGACTTGAGGAGCAAAATCGCTACATTCGCGCAGGAGACTGGAGAGTCTTTCAAAGATGCGTGGATCAGATTCAAGTTCTTCCTGCGAGACTGTCCACACCACGGATTCAACGAAGTGCAACTGCTGAGCACTTTCTTCAGAGGTATGGCTTGAGGTATCAGATGGCTGTTGATACAGCTAGCGAGGGAAACTTCAACACCAGGAATCCGGTGGAAGCTGTGAGACTGATTGAAAGTCAAGCAAACAGCAGCAGCACCAAGAACACTGACTTTGAGAGGAAGAAGTCTGTTGCATCCCTATGGAAGGAGCAAATGGACGAAGTTAGAGCAAAGTTAGATGTGGTTCATGAGCTTCTTAGGAAGCAGGTCTGCGCAGCTGAAGGAGAAGAAGCTGTAGACATGGAAGTAGAAGAAGATGTGAACTACATTGGGGGTACCGGATTTCAGAGGTGTGGAAACCAGGTTGAAAACAGAAACTTCTTTGGCAATGGTCAGAGGAGTAACCAGAGTTCACAGTTCCAGAAACCTTTCAGCAACAACAGCATAGGCTATGGAAACTCATTCTACCAGAATCCACCACCACAGACTCAGGAAAGCAAGATTGAAGCGATGCTTGACAGAGTTCTAGAACAACAACAACAACTCACTGTGGATTTCAATGGGAAGATAGATTCCGCCTACAACAGTCTGCACACACGAATTGAGACCTTAGGGACTCAGGTGAGGAAGTTTGAAATGCAAGTGGTTCAGACTGGAGACACTGTAAAGAGGCAAGAAGCCTTGGCTAGAGAGGCAGAAGTTGAGAAAGCAAAACACCACGTAAATGCCATCTTAGATGATGATTTCTGGCAAGTGGTGAAGCATGAGAAGCTTGGAGAAGGAGACTTCGAAGTTGAAAGCTCCATGAGTTTCGGCGGATCACATTGGTGTCGACAGATGTCAATGGATACACATCGCTCGACAGACCATGACAAAGATCGATCGGCAGATTACTCTATACATCGATCAACATCATCTGCTGAATCGACTTCGGAGTGTAGTGCAGTTTGAATCATGACTCATGAGGAATTCGCAGAAAAATATCCTCACCTACCCTCCCCTTTCTTTGTCAAAATCGATCGACCGCATGAGCCAGCAGTCCACCGACAGAGAGAGACGGATAATGATCGACCCCCTCACCTCCCATCGATTGACGGGCACCTCTCACCTACCGAGTGTGGTTACCATCTATTGATAATGACCGAATCAACGCACTCAGACCACCACCTAAACCTTTAGCAAACCCACCAGAATCTACAACCAACCCTTCAGACACTACACCAGAGCCTATGCAAGTTGATGAGGCAACTGAAGGAAGAAGGTTAAGGAAAAGGAAGGAGAAGATTCCTAAGAGCCTTAAGAGGGAAGCTAATGAGAAGGAGATGGATGGTTTCACTAAGAGAGTCGTCAGAATCCCAGTGGTGAAACCTTTTGATTAAGTTTATTGCACACACCGGTTGTGGATGTTCTTCAGAGAGACTAAGGAGACTGAGGAGGACATTAGAAGAATGTTTCATCATGTCAGGGAAAGGATGAAACTAAGGATCACATTGAAGAAGAAGAGTGATCCTGGGAAGTTTGCAATACCATGTGTGGTGAAGGGTATTGAATTTCCCCATGCACTTTTGACACAGGAGCATCAGTCAGCATACTACCTAAGGTTATGGCAGACCAGCTGGGTCTGAAAATTGAGCCCTCATTAGAATCTTTCACCTTCGTGGACCTTTCAGAAAGAAGCTCAGGAGGCATTATAAGAGACCTTGAGGTACAGATTGGTAATGCCCTTGTCCCAGTAGATTTTCATGTCCTGGACATCAACCTTAACTGGAACTCTTCACTTCTGCTTGGAAGAGATTTCCTGGCTACAGTAGGAGCTGTATGTGACATGAACACCAACAGACTGTGTCTGACACGTATAGATCCAGACGTCCACTATGACCCAGTTCGAGTTGTGAGACAACAGGTCAACCTCGTGGAGCTTGGAAATGATCGTGGCTACATTGTAGCATGCCATTGTGGAGCAGAGTACGAAATAGAGTACTCTGAATCGATCGGCACTCACACTGCATCATCGATCGATTCCAATGAGTCACCGACGACCGATGAACACTATCCCACGTCGCTCGACAGAAAGCATCCGGTTGTTCACGTTGCCAGATCAGTGTTATCCAAACTTTGCCTTTCAACAACCCAACAAAAGAGGACGTGATGACTATTCCATAGGCAGTTTGGTAGACAGTGGATTCCATGAAAGTTTTGCAGTAGAGACTGTAATTCCTTCATCTAATGAGGATCCTACTAAGAAGTATGATGAGGATTACTGGAAGGAAAGAGCTATAGAGATTGCTATGCAGGATGATAGATATTCAAGCCATTCCTTCAACAACACGTCTCCCCCATCGATCGACAGATGTTACGAATTTGGACATCTCGCTTATGACATCTATGGAGCCAGAAAGTTCAGATGGGAACAGAAGGACGAATATGGTCTACAGAGATGATTCTGGATATGCAAGGAGCGTAGCTGGTAAGATGAACCATGTTACCAAGGACAACATCAGAAAAATTATGGAGAGAGCATCTCTATTTGAAGAGAGTCACTTACGTCTTCCAGAACATGCCACTTCTTTCACACCTACAAAATTGGCACCAGAGATCTACACTGTGGGAACCGAAATTCGCACTGTCGATTTCTGTTTAAATAAGGAAACTAGGAAAAACCTAATTTCCCAGAGGTCCCGGATATCTGCTAATACCACACGCTAAGCAATCAGAACACAATAATGACCACGATAAAGTATAAGAAATCGAAGAGAGAGCAAAGTAGATCTTATTCCGAATTCGCGTTTGAGCGTTACAACAACGTAAGAGCCTGGGCTACGAGAGCTGTCGGCGAGATTCCTAGTTCTAAAACCCTAAGACGGCAATAACCTAGTTGAGTCGCAGCTCGAATAACAAAAACGGAAAAATGCCTAATTTCTCTAAGTGCTAAGTTTGCTCTGAAAAAGTCCTCCACATGCCTCTCGCCTAAAACCCCTTATATACTGGCTCCAAGGTCGGTTTACGCCTTTCCTCTTCTGCCCTTAAGCCGCCATAGCATAAAAATGGAGATATTCCATTTTTTTTCCGATCTTCGTAATTATCTTCGAAATTTTGTATTTATCCGCGGAAACTTGACATTTATCTTCCACTGAGGACCAAGCGTAAACCGACATGCGGTTTACGGGCTGTTGGTTAAGAAATCGTAAGTTGGGCCTCGAGTCGTGTCTTAGGTCCCTTTGGGCCATCTTTTGACTCGAAGCGTTTATTACGGCTTCTTTCGATAAAGAATGAACTTTCCGCGGTTTTTACGGTAAAGATTGATTGATAACTTAGAAATGGCGGGGAACGTGAGATGGGTTCGCTACGGTATTCGGGAGATAGCATCGAAGAGTAGACGAGAATGCATGGACTGATGTCGTATCGACGTTTCGGAAGAGCACGGTCGCTACGTAACGACCGAACTTTGGTTCGAGCTCGGTCGCTACGTAGCGACCGAGCTCCGACTCGAGCTCGGTCGCTACGTATCGACCGAGCTCCGACTCGAGCTCGGTCGCTACGTATCGACCGAGCAGAATGGGCGTTTGGTCGCTATGTAGCGACTGAGCTTTAGCTCGAACTCGGTTGCTACGTAGCGACCGAGCGGAGCACGCGTTTGGTCACTGCGTAATGATCCTTCTCGAGCTCTTGTCCGATGATTTGCATTTCTTCCGCAAAGATTTTTCGTAAAGAAGAATCTATTTCGAAAAAGTATTTGTCGGAGAAGTTTTCTACGTTTTTCTTCTTCGGGGATTTTGGACGTTAACTTCGTCGTAACCGTTTTCGACCCCAACAGTTAGCCCCCCAGCTCGTTAGAGTCGAGACTCTTGCGGGCGGTTTAACGATTTTGGCGAAGTTAGGCGTTTTGAACGAAATTTACTTCAAATTCCGCGGAAGAGAATTCTCGAGAAACTTTTATTTAAAAAATAAAAAATTCTTAGTCCCCATTTCTATAAGTAGTGAGCTCTTGTCATTCATTTGCTTCACACATTTCCTTCTTCAAACCTTCAAAAACTCTCTAGCTCCAAATCTCTCTCTTTTTTTTTAACATGTCTTCTTCCCATGGTGACAAGCGAAGTTCCGATGTGGAGATGGGCGAGGCTACATCTCCGGCGCCGATTCCGACTTCTCCGGTTGAAGCGCCGGTTTGCGTTGCCGATCATCTCTCCTTTCGAGAGAAATTAGTTCGTCGCCAAGCCGAGAAAGAAAAGGTTCGAGCCGGCGCCTAGTTACCGTCCTCTTCTCCACTGGCCGTTGCTCCGTGGTCACGGGACAGAGGGCGTAACTCCGCGAGATACGGGAACTCTCGCAGGCTCGGTTGTTCCGGATGCTTCGGCTTTACTTGCTGGATCGTCCACGACTCCGATTCTCGTCGAAGATAAGGAGAGGGCCGCTGACTCTATGCCGCCTCCTCCGGCCAGGAAGGAGATCGTTCTAGCGCTGCACGCTCCTTGTGTTGTTCCGGTTACTCAGCCTAAGGGCCGGAAGAGGAAGTTTACCAAGGGCGGTGACGGGGAATCTTCGTAGCAAGGAGGCTCGAGCATAGCGTCGGGGCTTCGCGGAAAGGTTTGTCGCTCACTCACTTTCTTTGATCGTTGTATATTTTTCTAAAAGACAAAGAATCTCTAACTTTCTTCTCGTTTCGCAGTTCATGTCGTTGATCGACGAGATGATCAGCGAGTGCGGTTCTGAGACCAGTTGTCTTGCTGGGGAGTTGTTGGAACTACATGGTAGAAGGTCCGAAACCGAGGCCATGTTGACGGCTGTCAAGGGTTCTCACTCCGTGAAAGTGTCGAAACTTGAGATCACAATAGGGGAGCTTGAGAGGGACCTCGGGAAGACGGCGAGTTCATTGCTCAAGGAGAAGAAAGCCAGGAAGGCCAAATCTTCAGAGGTTCGTCGTCTTCAGCGTCAGATTGAGAGCGATGCAGAATTAGTGAGCCGCGGGATCCGAGAGGCCAAGGACGCTTTTAGTTCTGAGTTCCACCCTCGCTTGGCGAAGATCTCCGCCTTTCTGGGCTCTCTCGAGTGCATTCGGAACAGGGATTTAGCCTTGTCGACGATCGAGGGCGGGATGGCCGTGGTTCAGTCATTCCGAAGTGAGACTCCTCCGACCTTAGAGGCCGAAGAGGCCTGACTGTCCGGCTGCAAGGGAGATTTGGCAGTTGTGGATGGAGATTTCGATCTCATCCTAGCTGACCTGAAATCCGTGTGCCTCCTTCCGACGTGTTCAGAAGGCCCTGAGGGGAAGGATCCAGTACTCGAGGGTGAAGCGGCTCCAGGTTTAGATGAAGTGACGGGTGAAGAAGGAGCGTGAGCTCTGAGGATGACTTTGGTTAGATCTCTTGCGGGAGATTTTTTTTATGTTTGATGTTTCGGCCTTAAATGGCCGTGTGTGGCTTTGAATCCCCGCCGCTCTGCGGCTTTTATGACAAGATGGTTGAATTGCATTTTTCATAATCTTACGTATGGAGTGGAAGAAGGGTGATGAGTTGTCGTCTCATATCCTTTTTCGATGTGAAATGTTTTGTTCGAGATCTGTTTCGAGAGTTTTTCCGCGAGGTATCGACTTCGCGGGGTATCTAAAGATGTCGAACATAAACATAGATGCATGGTTTTGGGATCTCGTATCTTTTGGATATCATGCCTTCAGATGCTAGAGACCAGTGCGCTGGGTTTAGGGCAAGACCTAGGTTTACTTTCGGTTTAAGATTTTGTGCAGTGACTAGCCGGCTATCGATTTATCTGTCACGATTTTAACCTGATTCGTACCGATTTAAAGTCCGCGATAGGTTATCGGCTTATATGACTTGTTAGATACGAATCGAGCATCTCTCCGGAGACAACTTTTAAGCCAACCGGAAGTGTTGGACCAAAATTTTGGGTTTCTTTTATAGCGCTATTATCCTTGTGTCGGATGTACGCGAGTCATATTCGTAAGATGGCTATGTCTGTTTAGGACGTTCAAGAGTTCGATGTGATCAGCACCGAACTTGGCGGCAGATGCCGTTGTTTAGAGTTTTTTCGCAAAATATGTGTTAAGATGTTCATCATTTTTTGACGGAGTGTCCGTTTTCGTCATTCGGAAGAAGAAATCCTTGAAGCATCTCTCGCGACGTCTCGCGATGCCAATGGCTGCTTCTTCCTAACGGCTGATTTATTTTCGAAATTCGAAAACGTTTTCGCGGATAAAAGATAATTTGCTTGGTTGAGATATGTCGGAAACATCGAAGGCGTGGTCGGATGTTTTCGAGTTTGAGAGTATACAAGTATACATATCCACTCCCCCCTTTTTGATGAGGGGGGGGGGGGGGCGACAGCTGAATTTGCCTTTTGACAAACTACCTACGTACTCCTTATGGAGATCAAGCTGTCTCGTAGTTCGGTGATTGCGAGTTGGTCAGTGATAGTATTTTTTGAGATGCATCGCATTCCAGGTCCTCAGAATTTTTATGCTTGCATGTTGGCTATTTCGTAGGAGCCGGGTCAGACGATTTTTTCGATTTTATAGGGTCCTTCCCAGTTTGGTCCGAGTTTTCCCGCGTTTCGTTCAGCGGTGTTTTGGAAGACTTTGCGAAGTACTAGATCTCCTCGATTAAATCTGCGATTCCGTACGTTGGAATTGTAGTACTTCGCGGCTGCGTGTTAGTAATTTTGGATTCGGATGAGCGCTCGATATCGGCGCTCGTTAATGAGATCGAGGTCGTCGAGGAGCATTATGTCGTTTGAGCTCCTCTCGTTCGGGAAGTAATCTTCTTCGAACACGGGGAATTCTACTTCTGTGGGAATCATGCATTCCGTTCCGTACACCAGAGCGAAAGGGGTTTCTCCTGTTGCTCGCCTCGGGGTTGTACGGTGGGACCAGAGGACTCCCTCAAGTTCGTCGGCCCACCTGCCTTTTTTGGCCTCTAAACGTTTCTTCAGTCCGTCGAGAATGGTTTTATTAATCGTTTCAGCTTGTCCGTTACACTGCAGATATATGGGCGTTGATTTGTTAAGCCGTATCTTCCATTTTTCGCAGAACGCCTCGAACCGGGTGGAGATAAACTGAGATCCGTTATCGGTTATGATTTCGTAAGGACCTCCATGCCTGCAGATGATGTTTTTCCATACGAAACTTTTGACTTGGACATCATTTATACTTGCGTACGAATCTGCCTCTACCCATTTTGAAAAGAAATCAGTGAGGACTAAAAGGAAACGCTTTTGCTTTGAATTATGAAGGGGACCGACGATGTCAATGGCCCAGCGCATAAAAGGATAGGGCGACGTGATGGAGGAGAGGACTTCGGCTGGTTGTCGGATGGATGGAGGATGCCTCTGGCATTTTTCGTACTTTTGTGCGAACTTCTGGCAATCTCTGATCATCGTTGGCCAGTAGTATCCATGGCAAAATTTTCACTGCCAGTGATCTTCCGCCGAAATGATTGCCACAGGACCCCGAATGTACTTCTTCCATCACTTTTTTCGCTTTTTCCCCTTCCAGGCACGTCATGAGTGGTCCGGAGAATCTCCATTTGTAAATTTTGCCGTCTACTGTTACTTATCGCGCGGCCTGTGTTCGAACTTTGCGGGCTGCCCATTTCTCGGTGGGCAGGCGTCCGTCGATAATGTAGTCTTGAATCTTCTGCAGCCACGGAGTATCGCAGCCGTAATCAGATTGCTCCGATTGTGGTTGTATTGCAACTTCTTCTTCTTCGTCGTCTTGACCTTCAATGAGGTTGACGACGATTCGCGGTCCGATGCTCGGGTGGTCGATGAACTCGACCGGAATTACCCCTTTGAGCCCTGGATCAGAACTTGATGCTAAGGCCGCGAGAGCATCTGCCTGGACGTTTTCGGAATGGGTAATTCGCTTGAGGGCAAAACAGTCAAACTTTTGAGCTAGTTTTCGGACCAGTTTAAGGTACGCATCCATCCGTTCGTCCCTGGCTTCATACTCTGTGCTGTAGTGACTTGCCACTAACTGGGAATCGCAGTAAGCTTGGATGTTTCGTATCTTCAAGCCGTGAGCCAAACGCAGTCCTGCGACGAGTGCTTCGTATTCGGCTTCGTTGTTTGAGGCGTGGAACTCCAGCCTAAACGATTGCTCTAAGATCTCGTTTGTCGGAGATGTGAGGCGAATTCCGATGCCTGATCCCTACTTGGACGAGGATCCGTCGACATGAAGGAGCCAAGTGCAATTCGGTTCCTCGTTGGTTATGGTCTCTGTCGGTAATTCGACCAAGAAGTCCGCAAGCACTTGTGACTTCGCGCTTGTTCTTGGTCGGTACTCGATATCGTATTCGCTAAGTTCTACCGCCCATTTGGCTAATCGGCCCGATTGACTCGGGCTATGCAGGATCGTTCGTAGGGGAAAAGTCGTGAGGATGACGATCGTGTGGGATTGGAAATATGGTCTTAGTTTTCTGGCCGATGCTACGACCGCGCATGCTAATTTTTCCATCAGCGGGTATCTAGACTCGGCATCAAGCAAGGTTTTGCTGATATAGAAAATAGGTTTCTGTTCGCCGCGTTCTTCCCTGATTAGCACGCCGCTCACAGCTGTTGCTGATACAGCGATGTACAAGAACAAAGGTTCCTCCTCCACTGGTTTTGCGAGGACTGGGGGGAAGCCAAATACCGCTTCAGCTGTTGGAAAGCGTTTTCGCATTCTTCCGACCATTCGAATTTTTTATTTCCCCGTAAGACATCGTAGAAAGGCAGGCACTTGTCCGTCGATCGCGAAATAAAACGGTTAAGTGCCGCGACTCTACCGGTCAACCTCTAGACTTCCCGTTTATTCTTCGGCGAAGCCATCTCGATCAGTGCGTTGATTTGTTTTGGATTAGCCTTGATGCCACAGAATGTGACTAGGTAGCCGAGGAATTCCCCTAATGCCACGGCGAATCTGCATTTTGTCGGGTTGAGCTTCATGTTATGCGAATTTAACTGGGCGAAACATTCCTCGAGATGTGATACGTGATCCTTTGCTTGGAGGGATTTGACGAGCAAGTCGTCGATATAAACTTCCATCGTTTTACCGAGTTGTTGAGAGAACATACGGTTCACGAGTCGTTGGTAAGTTGCGCCAGCATTTTTGAGGCCGAAGGGCATTACCCTGTAGCAATAGGTTCCGCGATCGGTAATGAACGCAGTTTTTTCCGATCGTCTGGGTTCATCATAATTTGGTTGTAACCTGAGAAGGCGTCCATGAAAGACAGAAGTTCGTTTCCTGCCGTTGCTTCTACCAAT